>NC_052334.1:33841619-33859824 GCF_016432855.1 Salvelinus namaycush
GGGAGATGCAGTGGAAACCGGTCACACGTGGCAACAGTGAGCACTTTTACCTTCAAGTAGGTTTTGGTTTTGCTAGGGCGTTGTAGCCGGGGATGGCGTATGGATGTAAGCACCTGTCTCTGATTCCAAAGGGGTCCAGCGACAGAAAGTTGTTTTGGAGAGTTCTTTTTAAGCCTATCCCAAACTTTAACCCTTACCTTAACCATTCGGAGTTAACGTCTGAATTTAACCTCAAACACTTCGTAATTTGACGTTTGGAACAACCTCGAAATATGAGGAACATGGATGAACGTCAAATTCTGACATGAGACTGTGAGAGCTGGTAGGTTTTCTGTACACCAGTTGATACTGTCAGATCAGACCATTGGGTTGGCCAGACTGTGTCCAGTTCAACTGTACTGAATACGCATCTGATAACAGGTATTACACATATACTGAGAATAGCATAGGATGTCAAGCGTTCATCACGTTTTCGTCCATCCCTCCCTTTCATCTCTCACTCACTAGTAGGTAAGACAGTTGGAGGAACCATGACCTCTGGCCCCGCCTCCATTGTGACGGCTGAAGCCCATTGGCTGTAGACAGAGCCCTGGGCGTGTATCCGTGTCCTGGTATTGCCTGAAGGGCTGGAGGGCGTCGCTGGCTTCAATGAACTCAAGTGGCCCATTGGACCAGATGAACACCAGCAGCTCCTCCTGCGTCCCCATCGGTCGCTTTGCAGGAAACAGGAACCTAGGGAAATGGACCTAGGGAAATTAACCCTGAGATTCATCTCAAATGCCTTGTTTCAATTCAATAGAGTGAGCGAGAGAAGAGACAGAGAGAATGAGGGAGGGGGAGGGACAGAGAGAGAGCGAGAGAGAAGAAGGGGGGAGAGAATGAGTGAGGGAGGGAAAGAGAGAGAGCGAGAGAGAAGAAGGGAGAGAGAGAACGAGAGAGAGGGGGAGAGAGAGAGAGAAGAAGGGAGAGGAGGAGGAGAAGAAAAGGGGCACGGAGAGAAGGATGGTAGTCTCTAATCGTGCCAGCTGCATCAGAACTATGCATAACTGTGTGTGTGTGTGTGTCTGTGTGTGTCTGTGTGTGTGTGTGTGTCTGTGTGTGTGTGTGTTTGTGTGCGTGTGTGTAATCTGTGTGTGTGTGTGTGTGTGTGTGTGTGTGTGTGTGTGTGTGTGTGTCTGTGTGTGTGTGTGCGCGCGCACAAGCATGTCTAGGCCCACACGGTGCCCCTAAACTACCACACGCAGCCAGACTTGATGACATGCAATAAACAACCCCTCTCCCATCCCTCTACCCCTTTCCTTCGTCGATAGCTGATGCAAGCCCTCTCAGATCTATAGCAAGCCCCCATTATGTGTGAGAGTCAGACATCATATGTTTGGTTGGGTTTGTTCAAATACACACTTGTCAGCGTCCAAACCCAACCAGACATGATCTGAATAGTTTTTCAGATCCTAACTTGAGATGTTTACACGTAACTCCTGGAGCAAATCTCCCACTGACATTTGTGTCTCTGCTTTTGCCAGTCGGACTTCCTTGTGTGGATGTGAAGTTAGGATTCTTCCCTCAGCCTGTATGCTAATGATGTTTCCACAGGACTTATCAAGGCTTAGATACTCTCTGACCCTGCATACAGATACCTCTAGTCAACAACACACACTTGACCTTGACCACAAACAAACACACAGGTAACTGCTAAAAGAAAGGAAACGCCAACATAACGTTTCTTAATAGGGCGTTGGGCACCACGAGCCGCCAGAACAGCTTCAATGCGCCATGGCATAGATTCTACAAGTGTCTGGAATTGTTGTTACCTGTGTATGAAGTAGGAGGAAACGTTATTAGTTTAAGGTTTTGACCTTTGTATAAATGGTTATTACCTGTGTATGAATGGTTATTACTTGTGTATAATTGATTGACCTTGTAGGAATGGTTATTACATGTGTATGAATGGTTATTACCTGTGTATGAATGGTTATTACTTGTGTATAATTGATTGACCTTGTAGGAATGGTTATTACATGTGTATGAATGGATAGTACCTGTGTATGAATGGTTATTACCTGTGTATAAAATATGAGGAATTGAGTCTGTTGGGCTTGTGTGTCCAGCGGCCCTGGGCGTCACGCCACCCGGGGGGGCCTCAGAAGTATGCACATACACCCACTCACCCACTCCACACCCCTCTGACAGACTGAGAGAGAGAGAGAGAGAGAGAGAGAGCGAGAGAGAGAGAGAGTGAATGAATGAATGAATGAGAGAGAGAGAGAATTAATGAAAGTTAGAAAGAGAGTTAACGAGAGATGTAGTGTCAGTCATCAGAATCACCCAGATGTGTTCTAAAAACAGGATAAAGTGAGTTAACTGAACTGAAGTCAGCCTAAAACACTCAAGGCCATTCCCAATCTTTGCTGGGTTGACAGGTCTGGACTCTGATGTGGTACTGGCTATAGGGGTCCAATGCAAACACACTGAGGTACTCGTCCCGCCCCACCGTACGCATCACAGACCTGGTACTTCCTGGATTCAACAGGATGTTGTAGCACAGAGGAAGGCTGGTGTTGAACAGAGAGAGACAGAGAATAGATAGGGAGATAGAAAGAGAGAGAGACAGAGAGAATAGATAGGGAGATAGAAAGAGAGAGAGACAGAGATAATAGATAGGGAGATAGAAAGAGAGAGAGAGACAGAGAGAATAGATAGGGAGATAGAAAGAGAGAGAGACAGAGAGAATAGATAGGGAGATAGAAAGAGAGAGAGACAGAGAGAATAGATAGGGAGATAGAAAGAGAGAGAGACAGAGATAATATATAGGGAGATAGAAAGAGAGAGAGACAGAGAGAATAGATAGGGAGATAGAAAGAGAGAGAGACAGAGATAATAGATAGGGAGATAGAAAGAGAGAGAGACAGAGAGAATAGATAGGGAGATAGAAAGAGAGAGAGACAGAGAGAATAGATAGGGAGATAGAAAGAGAGAGAGACAGAGAGAATAGATAGGGAGATAGAAAGAGAGAGAGACAGAGATAATAGATAGGGAGATAGAAAGAGAGAGAGAGACAGAGAGAATATATAGGGAGATAGAAAGAGAGAGAGACAGAGAGAATAGATAGGGAGATAGAAAGAGAGAGAGACAGAGATAATAGATAGGGAGATAGAAAGAGAGAGAGACAGAGATAATAGATAGGGAGATAGAAAGAGAGAAAGCGCATTCTTACTTTGTATCCACATGACATCTCTCCTGTCTTTTGAATGTACTGTAGATGGCTAGCAAGGTAACTCACAGATCAAAGATATACAAATATCTGCATCACCCCTTCTAGACACATAACTGAAGACTAGATTGTGGTAAAGATTGATCTTTGGCTAATTAGGTGATTCACTATTAGAAAGGCTTTAGATGAAAAAGACAGTTTGGCCGATGAAGGACAAATACATTGGGTTATGCTGGTTCCGTTTCATTGACCAATCAGTGCTCTCTAATTTATCCTGCATTTGGCTATCTGTCTGCTGAGAGGTGGGAAGAGATGGCTGTCTGTCTGCTGAGAGGTGGGAAGAGATGGCTGTCTGTCTGCTGAGAGGTGGGAAGAGATGGCTGTCTGGCTGCTGAGAGGTGGGAAGAGATGACTGTCTGTCTGCTGAGAGGTGGGAAGAGATGGCTGTCTGTCTGCTGAGAGGTGGGAAGAGATGACTGTCTGTCTGCTGAGAGGTGGGAAGAGATGGCTGTCTGTCTTCTGAGAGGTGGGAAGAGATGGCTGTCTGTCTGCTGAGAGGTGGGAAGAGATGGCTGTCTGTCTGCTGAGAGGTGGGAAGAGATGGCTGTCTGTCTGGTGAGAGGTGGGAAGAGATGGCTGTCTGTCTGGTGAGAGGTGGGAAGAGATGGCTGTCTGGCTGCTGAGAGGTGGGAAGAGATGGCTGTCTGGCTGCTGAGAGGTGGGAAGAGATGGCTGTCTGGCTTCTGAGAGGTGGGAAGAGATGGCTGTCTGTCTGCTGAGAGGTGGGAAGAGATGGCTGTCTGTCTGCTGAGAGGTGGGAAGAGATGGCTGTCTGTCTGCTGAGAGGTGGGAAGAGATGGCTGTCTGTCTGGTGAGAGGTGGGAAGAGATGGCTGTCTGGCTGCTGAGAGGTGGGAAGAGATGGCTGTCTGTCTGGTGAGAGGTGGGAAGAGATGGCTGTCTGTCTGGTGAGAGGTGGGAAGAGCTGTGGGAGGTCAGGGCTGGACGCATCACCTCTCACCTTCTGTGTACGTCCATGTGTGTGTGTGTGTGTGTGTGTGTGTGTGTGTGTGTGTGTGTGTGTGTGTGTGTGTGTGTGTGTGTGTGTGTGTGTGTGTCCGGGCATGTGTGCGTGCTTGTGTGTGTGTGTGTGAGAGAGAGAGAGAGAGAGAGTGTTTGGCTGTGGGTGTGTGTATGCAGGCTTTGGCTATGATTGTCTGCCTGAAGTAATCCATCTCTAAATATTATCTTCTCATTATGTGTGTTTACTATGAGAGGGGCCTGATATGGGGGAAATCACACAGACATATCCATAGGCAGGCTATTCTAGCGTCATTACAGGTTGATTCTAAAAGAGGGGAAGTATTGCTTGGTCTCTCACGCTTGGTTAAGCTGCTGGACCCAGGGCTTGGAGTGTGTGTGTGTGTGTGTGTGTGTGATTATCTGTGTGCGTTCAAGCATATGTGTGTGTGTGTGTGTGGTAGTGTTTGTGTGTTAATGTGTGTGTGTGTGTGTTAATGTGTGTGTTAATGTGTGTGTGTGTGTGTGTGTGTGACAGATCGCTACTGAAGGGCCTCTCCTGGCTGCTGTGGCTGCCATTACTCCTGATTAGGCTCTGTGTGGAGTTGAAAGTGGGGAAGTGTAACGCCGCTGATTACTAGTAAGTAATAGATCCTAAGGAGAGCTCCCATTGAACCTCTGTGGCAGCCAGGCAGAGATCAAAGTAGGGTGTAATACGGGCCGCGCGCGCCCGCGCGTGTGTGTGTGTGCATGCGTGTGTGTGTGTGTGCGTGCGTGCGTCTCGATAGAAGGCTACATCTGCTGAGGGAGAAAGCTATGAGGAAAGGTGAATAATTCAAATGTTTCATTTGTTAAAGATAATCAGGCCATTCTCAATGCATCCTGGAACTCATGAATGTTGAATGACCTATCAGCCTACAGTTGGCGTGAATTATGGAAAAGCACCTCTGATGGGAATATTAACAGAGCGTGTGTGTGTGTGTGTGTGTGTGTGTGTGTGTGTGTGTGTGTGTGTGTGTGTGTGTGTGTGTGTGTGTGTGTGTGTGTGTGTGTGTGTGTGTGTGTGTGTGTGTGTGTGGAGGCAGAGGCTAGTGAGTTAGGGACCGGAGACAGAGATCACAAGCAGTCTTATTGAGAGGTTGGGCGGGTCACATTACTTTTGTCATAGAACTTTCACATACATTATAGCATGTATTATAGCATATATGAGCCTACAGGGCTTTTGCCACTACACTCTTAGAAAACAGAGATCCAAAACGGTTCTTTGGCTATCCCCATAAGGCTATCCCCATAAGAGAACCAGGTTCCATGTAGAACCCTCTGGGGAAAGGGTTCTTTATGGAACCCAAAAGGGTTTTACCTGGAACCAAAAAGGGTTCTTCAAAGGGTTCTCCTATGGGGATAACCCTTTTAGGTTCTAGATAGCACCTTTTTTTATAGGCGTGTACCCATTGGTGGACCACTGCATTTGGGCAGTCTTTCCCACATAGGGAGAGCCTGACTCCAGGCTGGATAATACATGTCTCAGACAACTCCTGACTATTGCTGTCAGACCTAAAACATGACAATGAACCAACATGGCAGTGAGTCTTCTGAAGCACATACGTGTCTGGACAACCAGATAAGGGGTAGGGAGTAGGGGGTAGACAGAGAGGGGTGTAGCCACTGACCTGGGGGTGTCCAGGAGAAAAAGAGAGGGAGAGAGTGGGGGCCGGACAGTATGTTATGAGGGGGCGGGACTCCCAGAGGGGAGGAGACGGGTGTCTGGACGACGTACCTGTCAGATGAGATGAGCAGAGGAGGGGAGAGATAGTCAATGCTGTGTTACACAGTGGGCAAACACACAGACACAGACACTGGCACAGACACAGAGAAGAGGTGACACATTATACTGCATATAATAAATTCATCATGATATTTAGATAAAGCAACTTCCCTATTCCCGGTATTTAAATGAAGAGTATTTTATACTTTTCTCTTAGCGGGATCAATGAAGGAGCCAGCAAGCTGTGACCCTTGAGAGGACTATAAACCAGCTGACCCCTCACAGCCCCACCATAAAGACTGCACTAATATCCTCTACATATTAATGTGTGTGTGTGTGAGAACGCATTCGCCTGTGAGTGTGATAATGTGGCCGGACTTAAAGAAAGCCTCTCTCTCTCTCTCTCTCTCTCTCTCTCTCTCTCTCTCTCTCTCTCTCTCTCTCTCTCTCTCTCTCTCTCTCTCTTCTCTCTTCTCTCTTCTCTCTCTCTCTCTCTCTCTCACACACACACACACACACACAAATGACATCACAAGACAGATTTGCCTTTTAAAGGCAGAGGGCCGCGGGTGTTCAGGCCTACATTAGCTGTGTAAGTGGGACACATTTAACATTGAAAGCCTTTAATTCTCTATAAAGTCCACACACGCACATTAATAGCTGTACATTAGCTATTGTTCCAGCGCAGGCAGCTTTAAACAGGCCCATTACCAGTTATGCAGAGGGTTAGACCAGCGCACTGAAACACATTAAAACCACTGATTTGTCACTCTGTCACGTTTCATATAGATACTGCGATTATATCACACAGAGAGAGAGGGAGGAAGAGAGGGGGAGAAGGGCGATAGAGAGAACGGGAGAGAGAGGTTTATAGTTCAGGAAGAATGCAGACCAACAGTATGGAATTTAAGTGAATGTAAATACAGTCTGAGGATATCAAAGGAAATGTGTATATACATTAGTGTGTCTGTGTTCCCCAGGGGGACGACTGGGGGGAGAGGTTAACACCCTAGTCATCACAGACACTTCCTTCTCTGGTGAGGTAAGTGACAGCTAATCAACATTGTCATAAATAATCAATGATCATGGAGCAGACCACTTTACACGCACACGCACACGCACACGCACGCACACACACACACACACACACACACACACACACACACACACACACACACACACACACACACACACACACACACACACACACACACACACACACACACACACACACACACACACACACACACACACACACAACTCTAGGATAATAGGGCCACTGCTCTCTATGTAATTCCTGGTGCATGGCTAAATTGGGTGGAGAAAGGGAGAGGAGAAGAGTGGTAAAAGAGAAAGGGAGAGGGGAAGCGTGGGAAAAGGGAATGGGCGAGGAGAAGAGTGGGGAAAGAGAAAGGGAGAGGAGAAGAGTGGTAAAAGAGAAAGGGAGAGGAGAAGAGTGGTAAAAGAGAAAGGGAGAGGAGAAGAGTGGGAAAAGAGAAAGGGAGAGGAGAAGAGTGGGAAAAGAGAAAGGGAGAGGAGAAGAGTGGGAAAAGAGAAAGGGAGAGGAGAAGAGTGGGAAAAGAGAAAGGGAGAGGAGAAGAGTGGGAAAAGAGAATGGGAGAGGAGAAGAGTGGGAAAAGAGAAAGGGAGAGGAGAAGAGTGGTAAAAGAGAAAGGGAGAGGAGAAGAGTGGGAAAAGAGAAAGGGAGAGGAGAAGAGTGGGAAAAGAGAATGGGCGAGGAGAAGAGTGGGAAAAGAGAAAGGGAGAGGAGAAGAGTGGGAAAAGAGAATGGGCGAGGAGAAGAGTGGGAAAAGAGAAAGGGAGAGGAGAGGAGTGGTAAAAGAGAATGGGCGAGGAGAAGAGTGGGAAAAGAGAATGGGCGAGGAGAAGAGTGGGAAAAGAGAAAGGGAGAGGAGAGGAGTGGGAAAAGAGAATGGGCGAGGAGAAGAGTGGGAAAAGAGAAAGGGAGAGGAGAAGAGTGGGAAAAGAGAATGGGCGAGAAGAGAGTGGGAAAAGAGAAAGGGAGAGGAGAAGAGTGGTAAAAGAGAATGGGCAAGGAGAAGAGTGGGAAAAGAGAAAGGGAGAGGAGAAGAGTGGTAAAAGAGAATGGGCGAGGAGAAGAGTGGGAAAAGAGAATGGGCGAGGAGAAGAGTGGGAAAAGAGAATGGGCGAGGAGAAGAGTGGGAAAAGAGAATGGGCGAGGAGAAGAGTGGGAAAAGAGAAAGGGAAAATGAGAGAAAGTGAACACCACATCATTTCAACGTGGATAATTGTGTCAAATTTGGTTGAGACGTTGATCAATGAGATTACAACCTACATTGACCCACTCAAAAGACAGCCAGAAGTTAGTTGAATTTCCAATGTGTTATCATTATGCTTTCAACCATTCAAAATCACAGCAAAGTTCAAATGGGAATACAATGTCAGAATTTGGGTTATCACTGTGCTTCATCTAATAGCACAACCAAATGAGCTGGATTGTAGTTAAGATTACTTTAAAAGTACATGGTGCAAGGGGGAGCAGCAGAGGGTAGGGATAGGGATGGTAGGAAGTCCACGGGGGCAGGAGGGGGACAGGGGGCGAAGGTAGCTGACTGGTGGAGGCTGTTCAGCAGTCTGATGGTCTGGGGGTAGAAGCTATTGGCCAGTCTGACAGTTTGTGTCATGATGCTCCTATACTGCAGGGGTCTGAGTGATGGAAATGCGGATGATCTTCTTGGCCTTCCTGCGACACCTGGCGTTGTAGGTGTTCTGAAGGGCAGGCGGTGTCAAATCAAATCATATCACATTTTATTTTGCGCCGAAAACAACAGGTATAGATAGACCTTACTTACAAGCCCTTAACCAACAATGTAGTTTTAAGAAAAAATATAAAAAATATATAACAAATATTTAAAAAAAGGAACAAATAATTGAATAAGAGCAGCAGCGGGGCTACAGTATATACAGGGGGTACCGGTACAGAGTCAATGTGGAGGTTATATACAGGGGGTACCGGTACAGAGTCAATGTGGAGGCTATATACAGGGGGTACCGGTACAGAGTCAATGTGGAGGCTATATACAGGGGGTACCGGTACAGAGTCAATGTGGAGGGTACATACAGGGGGTACCGGTACAGAGTCAATGTGGAGGCTATATACAGGGGGTACCGGTACAGAGTCAATGTGGAGGCTATATACAGGGGTTACCGGTACAGAGTCAGTGTGGAGGCTATATACAGGGGGTACCGGTACAGAGTCAATGTGGAGGCTATATACAGGGGGGCACTGGTACAGAGTCAATGTGGAGGCTATATACAGGGGGTACCGGTACAGAGTCAATGTGGAGGCTATATACAGGGGGTACCGGTACAGAGTCAATGTGGAGGGTACATACAGGGGGTACCGGTACAGAGTCAATGTGGAGGCTATATACAGGGGGTACCGGTACAGAGTCAATGTGGAGGGTACATACAGGGGGTACCGGTACAGAGTCAATGTGGAGGCTATATACAGGGGGTACCGGTACAGAGTCAATGTGGAGGCTATATACAGGGGGTACCGGTACAGAGTCAATGTGGAGGTTATATACAGGGGGTACCGGTACAGAGTCAATGTGGAGGTTATATACAGGGGGTACCGGTACAGAGTCAATGTGGAGGCTATATACAGGGGGTACCGGTACAGAGTCAATGTGGAGGTTATATACAGGGGGTACCGGTACAGAGTCAATGTGGAGGCTATATACAGGGGGTAGTGGTACAGAGTCATTGTGGAGGCTATATACAGGGGGTACCGGTACAGAGTCAATGTGGAGGCTATATACAGGGGGTACCGGTACAGAGTCAATGTGGAGGCTATATACAGGGGGTACCGGTACAGAGTCAATGTGGAGGCTATATACAGGGGGTACCGGTACAGAGTCAATGTGGAGGCTATATACAGGGGGTACCGGTACAGAGTCAATGTGGAGGCTATATACAGGGGGTACCGGTGCAGAGTCAATGTGGAGGTTATATACAGGGTGTTATGGTACAGAGTCAATGTGGAGGCTATATACAGGGGGTACCGGTACAGAGTCAATGTGGAGGCTATATACAGGGGGTACCGGTACAGAGTCAATGTGGAGGCTATATACAGGGGGTACCGGTACAGAGTCAATGTGGAGGCTATATACAGGGGGTACCGGTACAGAGTCAATGTGGAGGCTATATACAGGGGGTACCGGTACAGAGTCAATGTGGAGGGTACATACAGGGGGTACCGGTACAGAGTCAATGTGGAGGCTATATACAGGGGGTACCGGTACAGAGTCAATGTGGAGGGTACATACAGGGGGTACCGGTACAGAGTCAATGTGGAGGCTATATACAGGGGGTACAGGTACAGAGTCAATGTGGAGGCTATATACAGGGGGTACCGGTACAGAGTCAATGTGGAGGTTATATACAGGGGGTACCGGTACAGAGTCAATGTGGAGGTTATATACAGGGGGTACCGGTACAGAGTCAATGTGGAGGCTATATACAGGGGGTACCGGTACAGAGTCAATGTGGAGGTTATATACAGGGGGTACCGGTACAGAGTCAATGTGGAGGCTATATACAGGGGGTAGTGGTACAGAGTCATTGTGGAGGCTATATACAGGGGGTACCGGTACAGAGTCAATGTGGAGGTTATATACAGGGGGTACCGGTACAGAGTCAATGTGGAGGCTATATACAGGGGGTAGTGGTACAGAGTCATTGTGGAGGCTATATACACGGGGTACCGGTACAGAGTCAATGTGGAGGCTATATACAGGGGGTACCGGTACAGAGTCAATGTGGAGGCTATATACAGGGGGTACCGGTACAGAGTCAATGTGGAGGCTATATACAGGGGGTACCGGTACAGAGTCAATGTGGAGGCTATATACAGGGGGTACCGGTACAGAGTCAATGTGGAGGCTATATACACGGGGTACCGGTACAGAGTCAATGTGGAGGCTATATACAGGGGGTACCGGTACAGAGTCAATGTGCGGGAGCGCCTTGTTAGTTGAGTTATTTGAAGAAATATGTACATGTAGATGGAGTTATTAAAGTGACTATACATAGTTAATAAACAGAGAAAAGCAGCAGCGTAAAAGAGTGTGGGGGGGGGGGGGGCGATGCAAATAGTCTGGGTAGCCATTTGATTAGCTGTTCAGGAGTCTTATGGCCTGGGGGTAGAAGCTGTTTAGAAGCCTCTTGGACCTAGACATGGCGCTCCGGTACCGCTTACCGTACAGTAGCAGAGAGCAGTGGCGGATTTAGGCATAGGCGACACGGGCAGCTGCCCACGGCGGCATCTTCCCGGGGCGGCATGGGGCTCCCGCACAAAAATACATTCAGAATGGTGACATTTGCGCAATCTGTTTTCTATCGCTCATTTGCACATCACATCATGTGATATGATATCATGTGACCGTGTGGGACTGTGGGTAAATGATCCTTGTCGTAGTGGGCGCCCTGATTCTAGTTTGTGAGCTTGGCAGGCTACTGCCTGGGAAGGTCTCCCACTCAGAAGTACGAGATGGGGAGGGGGGCGGGGGTAGGTTGACCTCAGGTCTCCCCACTGGAAGCCTGGGTTAGGAGGAGCGGGGGAATCTATCAAATAGCACACCTCTAACTTTGTACAGTACTAATGCAGTTAGTAATGCAATTAGTTGTGCAATTTAGTTTGTGTGTTTCTTGTTTGAAGTGCAATAGTGTGATAATCAGGTTCTCTTCTTTATAAGTGTATAATTCTATTTGTGTATTTGTGTGATATAGGATTTGTGCAATTTTGTTTTATTTGTGTGTTTTTTGCAATAGTGTAATAATTTGATAATCTTTCATATTTGTATTTTTATGCTACAATTTCTTTCTATTTGTCTTTGTTACTTTAAAAAAATATTTATGAGTCTTATTTTTGTATATATATTTATATTTATATAGTTTTAATTGTTATGATTATTTATTTGTGTTGTTCAAAATGTCTGAATATAAATTACAGTTAGTGCAGAATGGTGCTTTTTTGTTGTGGTGGGGGTCGCCCAGGGAGCCATATAAGCTAGAACCGCCACTGCAGAGAGACCAGGCTATGACTGGGGTGGCTGGGGTCTTTGACAATTTTTAGGGCCTTTTCTGACACCGCCTGGTATAGAGGTCCTGGGTGGCAGGAAGCTTGGCCCCAGTGATGTACTGGGCCGTACGCACTACCCTCTGTAGCGCCTTGCGGTCGGAGGCCGAGCAGTTGCCATACTAGGCAGTGATGCAACCAGTCAGGACGCTCTCGATGGTGCAACTGTAGAACCTTTTGTCAGTGTGCACCCAATGGTGCGTACGGCTGAAATGTGGCCATGGGTGTGTTAACTCATTTTAAGGTTGAATGTTACATTAGTTTGTAAGATACCCTTAAGTAGGCTATTTATATTTACTCTATTACAAAAGTAATATTGATTTGTGTTTGGTCGACAACGCAACCACATACAGTATAAACTTTTAAATGAGATGTATCTACTGCTTGGTTAGTTCCATCTGAGCCACTGGCTTAATCACATTCTTTAACTTTTATTTGTGGTTGAGTTGGAGACGTGAATCCAACATATAAGTTGTTAACGTGTCGACAAGTTATTAGGTCATTTATTGAATTTCAAAAGAGATAATGAATTGGGTTTGGTTGTCAACGTTCATAATTGATATGATGGATTCACGTCTCCATCTCAAACAAAATTCATATTAAATAAAGTGTAATTGGATTTAGTTCGATTCTTTAACTTTGATTTTTGGTTGCGATGGAGACGTGAATCCAACATATCAATTGTTAATTTGTAGACAATCTAGAATTAAAGACAGACTAAGTCAGTGGCACCGATGGAACTGTTGTGTTGACAACCAAACACAATTCAATATAACTAAATATCATTATTGGAAATCAACCAGAGCTTGACAACCCTAGGCCTATTGTGTATTTTTAGTTGAATTCTGGGTTGACGACTTTGCAAATGCTATATAGGCCTAAAGCATCATTGATGGTATATGACTTATAAAGTATGGTCACATTTAATTAGCTCTGTTAAACCTTCCCTTTGGAATGACTTTGATAGCAACCTAGTAGTTTTTAAGTGGAGATCTCTCAACAATCATTCTCACGATAGCACATTGGTAACAGTCAGTGACAAATAGCTAAGCAGGGCTTGGTTAAAACCCTGGATGGGAGACAAAAGGGTAGCTGTAGATAGATCAATTCTCCAGTAGGAGGTGCTGCCCAGGCTATTGTTAATTTTCTGATAGTGGGTAAAATGTTGAAGATTTGACATTGTTTTAAAAGGTACAAATTCAGCATATTTCATACAAGGTTTGTATATGTTGAAATGTGGTTACCACAACATACTCCCGTGGTTGAAATTTCGCCCTCAAAACAACAGATTACATTGCTAACTTTTTTCAAATCCAATGTATTTTCCACGTAGATACCACGTCACAATACGTTGACAAATGACATTGAAGCGACGTTGATTCAACCAAGGAAGGGAATATCTCCTGGCAGGTTATCTGGAATTACAAAGTGTGTATGTTTGCGTGTATGTGTGTCAGTGTGTACAGTGTGTGTGTTATCAGGAATTAGGGAAAATGAAACGTCACACACGTCTCTCCTCCCAGAGTATGGGAGGTAAACAAACAGAGGGATGAGGGATGGGGAAGAGGAGGAGAGGATAGGAGGGGGGAAAGGGGGAGGAGAGAAAAAATGTGCAGATTCTCTTTTCACTGACCTGTGTCCAAAAACGTCCATACAGTAGGCACTCTACACATACCCACTTTGATTTCCGTTGTATTTGCCTGTCATTGTTTATTCAGTTATCCATCTCCTCTACCCAATGTCAACTCTAGATAAGAGCTCTCAGATAGGACAAAATAACTTATACATTGAGGGCAACGTGACAATTAGTGTCAATTCAATCCAATCCAATTAAATGTAATTCAATTAAACTCAAGTCAGGGCTCAGATTGATCTCTGAGTCCATAAAGAAACTAAGAATGATCCAAGACCTCATTAGACGCACCGGTATGTTTCATGTCTTTAACCTGTCCCCTCTTGGGAACGAGATGCAATCTCAGTGAAACTAACCTGGATGAACAACACTTGAATAAAAAGAAATTATTCAATTCAAATGGGAGAGTGTGCGCACACAAACCCATCATCGGATTGAATCGGATGGTTTACCATGTGTTCAATCACGCTTATGTCAGAGAGAGAGAGAGAGAGAGAGAGAGAGAGAGAGAGAGAGAGAGAGAGAGAGAGAGAGAGAGAGAGAGAGAGAGAGAGAGAGAGTGAGAGAGAGAGAGAGAGAGAGAGAGAGAGAGAGAGAGAGAGAGAGAGAGAGAGAGAGAGAGAGAGAGAGAGAGAGAGAGAGAGAGAGAGAGAGAGAGAGAGAGAGAGAGAGAGAGAGAGAGAGAGAGAGAGAGAGAGAGAGAGAGACCAGAACCAGTAAAGAACAAGCACCATTGTAAATACAACCCATATTTCTCTTTATTTCTTTTCCATTTCGTACTTTAACTATTTGCACATCGTTATAACACCGTACGTATGACTTTCGAAATGTCCCTATTCCTTTTAAACTTTTGTGAGTATAATGTTTACTGTTCATTTTTTATTGTTCATTTCACTTTTGTTCATTATCTATTTCACTTGCTTTGGCAATGTAAACATATGTTTCCCATGCCAATGAAGCCCCTTAAATTGAAAATTGAATTGAGAGAGAAAGAGAGAGAGAGAGAGAGAGAGACAGCGAGCGAGAGAGACAGAGAGAGAACAACGTGGCTGGACTGATAGTACAGGCTTTACACCATGACCCTGACACGCAGGTACAGAGGAGACATTCTCATAGATGAGGGCATTCATATTCATGTATTATCTGATGGATTGGAGCTATACAGTCTTCTGTTGTATTACTAAGTCACTGCAATACAATAGAGAGCCCTAGTCAGTTGCTTCCTATTTGTTGTGCTGATGAATGGGGAACGGAGATGGGTGGAAGATTGTTATGATGTTCATGGGTTGTTAGATTTGTGTGGTTTCTGCTGTGGAGATGCAGTGTGTAGTGTGTGTGTGCAGTGTGTGTGTGTGTGTGTGCGTGCGCGCATGTATGTGTACATGTGTGTCGCCAAATGTGTGTGTATTACAGCATGTGTGTGTAAGTGTGTTACTATACCTGATGTTGGGCTGCAGTTGTGTGTCTGTGTAGTTGGTATCCAGGCTGCCTCCAGCGAACACAGTCACACCGTCTCGGAATAGCCGGCAGCGGTCCACGAGACAGAGATAGAGAGAGAGAGAGAGAGAGACAGAGACAGAGAGACAGAGAAAGATAGACAGAGAGACAGAGAGACAGAGAAAGAGAGAGAGAGACAGAGAGCGAGACGAGACGAGACGAGAGAGACAGACAGACAGACAGAGATAAAGAAAAAGTTTTAATATAATGTGTGTGTGTGCCTGTGTGCACTTGCTGGAGCGTCTTGCAGAGTGCATCCTGTAGATGGCTGACTAGCTCCACAGCCCACTAAGGCGCAGGCCACCAACACAAACCGGTAGTCAGAGTAGGGCTGCAGACCTGAAAAACACACACGCACCTGTACGGACGGATGGACGCACGCACACACCCACACTTACAAACAGATTTACACGCATACACACGTACAAAGACACACACTTACTTGAGAGAAAGAGAGAGGGAGAGAGTGATAGAGAGAAAGAGTGATAGAAAGCAAGTGACAGACAGATGGGATAGAAAGAGAGAGAAAGGGAGCGACAGAAAGAAGAGATATATATATATATATATATAGAGAGAGAGAGAGAGAGAGAGAGAGAGAGAGAGAGAGAGAGAGAGAGAGAGAGAGAGAGAGAGAGAGAGAGAGAGAGAGAGAGAGAGAGAGAGAGAGAGAGAGAGAGAGAGAGAGAGAGAGAGAGAGAGAGAGAGAGAGAGAGAGAGAGAGAGAGAGAGAGAGAAAGTGATCACTCTGTATACATGGTCCTATACACTGGGCAGCATCCCATCTCAATCTGAGTGAAGAAGGATCCATATCGCTCCATGTTAAATTATGCATGTCATAACTCAATAATGAAGCAACATAAAGATGAGCGGTGACACGGGATAGGAGCCGCTCTGTAACGCCATCAGCTTTTGATCTATTCTAATTATAATACCTCTGTATGCATTAACGTTATAGCACTGTCCCGATGATTTATTTATGTACACGCTGTACATCCCTGTCTGTCTGTCTGTCTGCCTGCCTGTCTATCTGTGATGTATATTCACTCTGATATACTCTATAGCCAACCTTCCCCTGTTTAAAAGGGTCAGGCGCAACCATGTTAAAATTCACCACAAATAAAACGCACAATTTAAATAGAATGACTTATAATATCGCATGTGATTGTGTTAAGTTGTTGCCTTTGGAATCACAATTGTCGACATAAATATGATGCCAATATATCATCATGTTTAGATTTGAAATTGAAGTAATTATTTGACAGTATATATAAAATAACCAATTCAACAATGAAAAAATATTAAATACAATCATGACTTGATAAAATGACAAAATTATTGCATAAAAGTAGAGCAAATCTATGATACTGCAAAATACGTGTCAATCCTGATGACTGAACTCGTGATTCTGTGAAACTTTATACCCCATCAACAGTTTCAGCAGTACAAAAGAGCAGAAGTATTTTAGACATAATCATTTCTATTGTTTTCTTTGTTTTTCCTTTTTACCACTCTTACAAAAAAAGACATGTTTTGTATTGTATGATATTGTTCACTGTTATATTGCAGGTAACAGGGGCCACCGAAATGGATCCATTCATAAAATATAGTTGAAACTCAGAGAGAGGAAGTAACGTCCTTACAGGGCCAGGCAGTGTAGGGACGGAGCAGCATTATGTGCCTGCCTGCTAGCGATGCTGTTTGAACGGCAGCGGACAACTCTGCCACGCTTCCTTCCATCGACCAGGCTAGTTAACATGCTACACAGCCCTCCCTACTTAACCCAACCCCAGATCAATGTTCCCACAATGTTCTGCTGGATTTGGGTTAAGTAAAGAACTCTGTCAAGCATACGCCTTCTTGTTGCTGATACGTGTTTGATTGAATCCACAGCCCAACTCTAACCCTGGGTCTCCAACACAGCGGGTAACAGCTAGCAGCTAGGTGCTAATGTAATGACTGGAGGATGTTGTGGGCCATTAAGGTAACTCAATAGAAAAGACATCATCATAAACACATTAAAAGGAAACGTCTTCATCTGTTCAGCCTCCACTCCATCTTCTAAAACACCCAGACGGATGAAATGCACTTGTGTCTGTCTGGTTGTCTGCCTGTCTGCCTGTCTGCCTGTCTGCCTGTCTGCCTGTCTGTCTGACTGTCTGCCAGTTGATTGGTTCCCAGTGGTGATGAGAGAGTTTTGGCAGAACAATGTGAGGACGTACGAGGGATAATCAAGCATGGCGCCACACACACACACACACACACACACACACACACACACACACACACACACACACACACACACACACACACACACACACACACACACACACACACACACACACACACACACACACACACACACACACACACACACAAGCCCAAATAAAAATAAAAAACACACGCGCTAGCTCGCATGCACACACGCACACCCAGCCTCATCTCGTCGGGCTCAGGCTCAGCTCTTAAACTACAGGGATAATTTCCTCCAGCAAATGGTCATGGTGTCCTTGAAAAGCATATTTGATTAATACATTTTTTCCCTCTGTCTCGTATTTCTTTTAGCATCATCACAGCCGTTTCCATCACCAGGGCTGATGATGGCGCCGCGTTAAGATAACACCCCCGGACAGAAAGGCTTTTAACACTTAAACAGTGAAAAAGGATATTCAGATTTGCCCTTCAACATTTGGGCTGGTGCACATACAGGCGGAGGGGGGGAGAGTTAGAGGAGAGCACACACAGAGAGGTAGCGACTTATGGAAGGGTGAGGAGGGGGAAGCGGTTAAGAGACGCACACAGCAAGGCAGTGACTTATAAGAGGTTAGGAGCGACGGGAGGCCAAACGGCCGAGAGTCCACTAAACCATCTTCATCCTACAACAAACTAAACAAACTACAGTAAATTGACACGCTCATGGGAGGAGGCTGATATGGTATTAGTCTCAAAACCACTGTGG
>NC_052334.1:33859924-33996338 GCF_016432855.1 Salvelinus namaycush
TACTCTTCGCTGGGGACGGCATCTGACCGGCAGTGTTAAGGCTTCACTACCCAGTGTAACCAGGCAGTGTGTGCGTCAGAGTGTGTATTCTCTAGCATCGTTAACAAAGGTAATGTGATATCATTTGTTGCAATGTTGAGCAATTCACTGCTGGACCATGTGTCAATGTAACACCAGTTCAAAGTGACGGTAGACTACATGTAAAGAATACCAATGTTACCCTCTACCACACAATTCATGAATATTGTGAATAAATCTGAAATCTCATTTGTCACGTTTAATTTCGTCATTAACACGAGGAAAAATAAAAACGTCCAAATTAAACAAACAAGCCGTGGTAAATGTATAAATCTTCTAAGTCAGAAGCAAATCAGTGTAATATTTCATATCGCCACGGCTATTTATCACCGTTCAGTTTTCCTCCCAAAGCAGGACTCAATAAATGACTGTTGAACACCCTTCATTCTGTTGTTTTTAATTATAAATACTTAATCATTTCAGCGCGTGCCGCATCACACATTCCCACACTCTCATTGGGATCCGTGCTCTCCTAAAAATACTTCCACACAACACCTCAAGGGGGCACTGTTGCCCTGCTGAAAATATGTCTGACGTCCCCTCCAAAAGAAATAAAGAAATAACTGAAGTAACATAAGGGAGAAAACTTCAACTTTAACAGTCAGCCAGCCAGGCGTGCGGGTGGGCAGACAGGCGGGCAGGTGGGCAGACAGAAGGGCAGGAAGACTGGCAGGCAGACGGGTGGGCAGACGGGCAGGCAGACAGGCAGGCAGGCAGGCGGGCAGAAAGGCAGACGGGCAGGCCGGCGGGCAGACAGGCGGGCAGACAGGCGGGCAGGCAAACGGGCAGGTAGGCAGGTAGCCCAGGGAGTCTTGACCAGCCCAGCTCTAACACAAAGTGAAAAGTCACCCAAATAGTAGTGTACAGGAGAGGGGAGGTGTGAGGTGATAAACCATGTAGAACGGCCTTTTATTGTTAAGCTGCCATGCCCTGTTTGCATTAGACAATATGAGAGCATGATGACTGCACTGCCCACATGCCCCTTACCTCAGATACCTGAGACCGAGAGAGAGAGAGAGAGAGAGAGAGAGAAAGGAGAGAGAGAGAGAGAGAGAGAGAGAGAGAGAGAGAGAGAGAGAGAGAGAGAGAGAGAGAGAGAGAGAGAGAGAGAGAGAGAGAGAGAAAGTGATCAAGGCCTGCGTTTTCCTGCAGCATTGATAACACCTCTAAATAATTAAGAGTTCACTTCCTGTCAACGGCTCCTTAATGCCCTGTCTGTCTGTCTGTCTGTCTGTCTGTCTGTCTGTCTGTCTGTCTGTCTGTCTGTCTGTCTGTCTGTCTGTCTGTCTGTCTGTCTGTCTGTCTGTCTGTCTGTCTGTCTGTCTGTCTGTCTGTCTGTCTGTCTGTCTGTCTGTCTGTCTGTCTAGAGGATTATGGGAGGGCCCTTGACGCACTTTACCAGATCAGGTGTACACACACAAACATACACATGTACGTACGTGCACACACGACACACGGCCTGTCTCCCACCCCTCTGCCCTGCCCCCACTCGCATAATCAGGGATGAGAAAGGGGGGGAGGGGGCAAGGGAGCAAACGGGGATGGGGAGAGGGAATTTGGGGGTCTTACCCCTGAGTTCCCCCGATTCCCCTTTTCCTCTCTGTCTCTGTCTCTCTCTCTCTCATCTCTCTCCCATCTCTCTCTCTCTCTCTCTGTTAAATCTGTCACAGCAGCGTTTAGCGTCATTCAGTCTTCTTCTGTGACCTAGTCCAATACAAAGCCTTCCTGTTCCAAGGTTGCAGTGGGAAAAATCACAAAGAAAGAGGAACAACCCCAGTTTTGTATGTATGTCACTCCAATGTCAGCATTAAGGCAATATATATTTCCGGAGCATCATTTTCAAGCCCTAAGATATAAGATATTTATTTCTAACATTAGATTTTGCCGTTATAACAATTAAAAAGCATGATTGAATTGAATTAAAATGATTGCCTTAAGTTTGTTGAGTAAATGATGTATTCTACTTTCTACCCGTTAAATGATGGATATAATACCATGCATCCTGATCAATGCGTATCTCCCTCTTCTCCAGGGTGAGAGGTGAATTTCTTGAATCCCAATTCAAGACTTGAAATCTCCTCATAGGAACTCGACAATCCGGTATAATGTCAATATTATCATATAGAATAAATAGCAAGTGAAACAGTGAGGGCGGAGCGTTCAGAGAAGGAAGCATAAATACAAGAGCAGGTTCCCTACTGCAATGAATTAATAATGCTCTTACAGACGCTCAATTAAACGCATGATTAATAATAGAATCTATATAATTGTGAGCAATAACTCATACACGCTAATGATAGCAATGCCCATCATGGGTTCACATGGGATCTGGCGCCTTTTCTTCTTCTCTCTCAATTCAACAGGGATATTTTCTATATTGTACATTAAAAGCGGCAGATCCTGTGTGAATCGATTCTCAAATAAAATGCTGATCAAATGATTCTGAAACGGTTCACCCACACAGACAGCGTTGTGAAGAAGGCGCTACAGCGTCTCTTCAACCTCAGGAGGCTGAAGAAATTCGGTTTGGACCATAAGACCCTCACAAACCTTTACAGATGCACAATTGAGAGCCTCCTGTCGGGCTGTATCACAGCCTGGTACGGCAACTGCACCGCCCACAACAGCCGGGCTCTCCAGAGGGTGGTACGTTCTACCCAACGCATCACCGGGGGCAAACTACCTGCCCTCCAGGACACCTACAGCACCTGATGGTACAGGAAGGCCAAAAAGACAATCAAGGACATCAACCAGCCGAGCCACGGCCTGTTCACCCCGCTACCATCCAGTACAGGTGCATCAAAGCTGGGACCGAGAGACTGAAAAACAGCTTCTATCTCAAGGCCATCAGACTGTTAAATAGCCATCACTAGCTGGCTTCCACCCAGTTACGCAACCCTGGACCTTAGAGGCTGCTGCCCTATATACATAGACATGGAATCACTGGTCACTTAAATAATGGAACACTAATCACTTTAATAATGTTTACATACTGCTTTACTCATCTCATATGTATATACTGTATTCTATTCTACTGTATTTTAGTCAGTGCCACTCCGACATTGCTCGTCCTAATATTTCTGTATTTCTTAACTCCATTCGTTTACTTTAGATGTGTGTGTATTGTTGTGAATTGTTAGATACTACTGCACTGTAGTAGCTAGGAACACAATCATTTCGCTACACCCGCAATAACATCTGCTAAATACGTGTACGTGACCAATCAAATTAGATGTGATTTGATTTGAGTAGATTTCTGCATCGTTAAACAACATTTCATTTCGTTATTATGTTTCACGTGTATGGGTGGCCAATTATCACGTGAGATTTGCTTCTATCTTAACTACCCATATTCTTTCAATAAAGAGAATAGATTATTTTAAAGTGAGATGGAGTATGTTCACATGAAGAGTGACACACTTTAAGCAAGAGCTGAGGGGTGTGTGCTAACATTGGCAAAGGGAAAAATGAATGATGTCATATTAAACATTAAACACGAGAAGCAGGCCAATTATTTCCGCTCATATTTCATGTAAAACGTTTCTTCATCCATCTACCTCGCCCTTCTTCCGCTTGCTATTTTTTCCCCCCCTTCTCTTCCGTACTACCCCTGGGGTGTGGGGTGTCACTTGAAAACTATTACTAATAACGGCAGTAATGTATTGAGCTATTATTCATTACAATAACAAAGGACACGGGGACCGAGTCTTCGTCATTTGCGCATGTGTGTGTGTGTGTGTGTGTGTGTGTGTGTGTGTGTGTGTGTGTGTGTGTGTGTGTGTGTGTGTGTGTGTGTGTGTGTGTGTGTGTGTGTGTGTGTGTGTGTGTGTGTGTGTGTGCGCACGTGAGAGTTTGTTCTTCCTCTATGAAATGTTAAGGTGCACTTTAATAATGTCACACGTTGGGTCATTATTTAAGAAGCAAAATAGAGAGAGAAAGAACAAAAATAAACACAGAGGGAAAGAAAGAGAAAGAGGTCAACAAAAAAAGAGGAGGAAAAGAGAGAGAGACAGAACGCCTTCCAGAGAGAGAGAGAGAGGGAGACAAAACGCCTTCCAGAGAGAGAGAGAGAGAGAGAGACAGAAACGCCTTCCAGAGAGAGAGATGAGAGAGAGGAACAGAAACGCACTTCCAGAGAGAGAGAGAGAGAGGGAGACAGAACGCCTTCCAGAGAGAGAGAGAGAGGGAGACAGACGCCTTCCCAGAAGAGTAGAGAGAGGGGACAGAACGCCTTCCAGAGAGGAGAGAGAGGGAGACAGAACGCCTTCCAGAGAGAGAGAGAGAGAGGGAGACAGAACCCTTCCAGAGAGAGAGAGAGAGGGAGACAGAAACGCCTTCCAGAGAGAGAGAGAGAGAGGGAGACAGAACAACCTTCCAGAGAGAGAGAGAGAAGGAGAGAAGAGAACGCCTCCGATAGAGAGAGAGGGGAACAGAACCCTTCCAGGAGAGAGAGAGAGGGAACAGAACGCCTTCCAGAGAGAGAGAGAGAGGAGAAGACAGACGCCTTCCAGAGAGAGAGAGAGAGAGGGAGACAGAACGCCTCTCCGAGAGAGAGAGAGAAGGGACAGAAACCTTCCAGAGAGAGAGAGAGAGGGAGACAGACGCCTTCCGAGAGACGAGAGAGAGAGAGGGAGACAGAACGCCTTCCAGAGAGAGAGAGAGAGAGGGAGACAGAACGCCTTCAGAGAGAGAGAGAGAGAGGAGGACAGAACGCCTTCCAGAGAGAGAGAGAGAGAGAGAAGAAGCCTTCCAGAGAGAGAGAGAGAGAGGAGAAGCAGAACGCCTCAGAGAGAGAGAGAGAGAGGGAGACAGAAGCGCTTCCAGAGAGAGAGAGAGAGAGGAGACAGACGCCCCGAGAGAGAGAGAGAGAGAGAGAGAGGGAGACAGAACGCCTTCCAGAGAGAGAGAGAGAGGGAGAGACAGAACGCCTTCCAGAGAGAGAGAGAGAGAGAGAGACAGAACGCCTTCCAGAGAGAGAGAGAGAGAGGGAGACAGAACGCCTTCCAGAGAGAGAGAGAGAGGAGAGACGAGAGACGACTTCCAGAGAGGAGGAGGAGGGAGACAGAAACGCCTTCCAAGAGAGAGAGAGAGAGAGAGGGAGACAGAACGCCTTCCAGAGGAGAGAGAGAGAGCGAGACAGAACGCTTCAGGAAGAGAGAGAGGGAAACAGAACGCCTTCCAGAGAGAGAGAGAGGAGGGAGACAGAACGCCTTCCAGAGAGGAGAGAGAAGAGAGACAGAACGCCTTCCAGAGGAAAGATAAGAGAGGGAGATCAGAAACGCCTTCCAGAAGAGAGACGAGAGAGGAGACAGAACGCTTCAAGAGAGAGAGAGAGAGGAGACAGAAGCCTTCCAGAGAGAGAGAGAGAGAGGGAGACAGAACGCCTTCCAGAGAGAGAGAGAGAGAGAGACAGAACGCCTCCCAGAGTGAGAGAGAGAGAGGGAGACAGAACGCCTTCCAGAGAGAGAGAGAGAGAGGGAGACAGAACGCCTTCCAGAGAGAGAGAGAGAGAGAGAGAGACAGAACGCCTTCCAGAGACAGAGAGAGGACAGAACGCCTTCCAGAAGAGAGAGAGAGGGAGACAGAACGCCTTCCAGAGAGACGAGAGGAGAGAGGGAGAACGACGCCTTCCATGAGGAGAGAGAGAGGAAGGGAGACAGAAACGCCTATCCAGAGAGAGAGAGAGAGAGAGGGAGACAGAACGGCCTTCCAGAGAGAAGAGAGAGAGAGAGGGAGACAGAACGCCTTCCGAGAGATGAGAGAGAGAGAGGGAGACAGAAACGCCCTTCCAGAGAGAGAGACGAGAGAGAGGAGACGGAAAACGCCTTCCAGAGAGAGAGAGAGAGAGAGACAGAAGGCCTTCCAGAGAGAGAGAAAGGGAGACAGAACGCCTTCCAGAGAGAGAGAGAGGGAGACAGAACGCCTTCCAGAGAGAGAGAGAGAGGGAGACAGAACGCCTTCCAGAGAGAGAGAGAGAGGGAGACAGAACGCTTCCAGAGAGAGAGAGAGAGAGAGACAGAACGCCTTCCAGAGAGAGAGAGAGAGGGAGACAGAACGCCTTCCAGAGAGAGAGAGAGAGGGAGACAGAACGCCTTCCAGAGAGAGAGAGAGGGAGACAGAACGCCTTCCAGAGAGAGAGAGAGAGAGAGAGACAGAACGCCTTCCAGAGAGAAAGATATAGAGAGGGAGACAGAACGCCTTCCAGAGAGAGAGAGAGAGACAGAACGCCTTCCAGAGAGAGAGAGAGGAGAGGAGGGAGACAGAACGCCTTCCAGAGAGAGAGAGAGAGGGGAGGACAGAACGCCTTCCAGAGAGAGAGAGAGGATGAGACAGAACAGCCCTCCAGATGAGAGAGAGAGAGGGAGACAGAACGCCTTCCGAGAGAGAGAGAGAGAGGGAGACAGAACGACCTTCCAGAGAGAGATGAGAGAGAGAGAGGAGAAGAACGCCTTCCAGAGACAGAGAGAGAGAAGAACGCCTCCAGAATAGAGAGAGAGAGGGAGCAGAAGCAGAACGCCTTCCAGAGAGAGAGAGAGAGAGGAGACAGAACGCCTTCCAGAGAGAGAGAGAGAGAGGGAACAGAAACCTTCCAGAGAGAGAGAGAAGAGAGGGAGACAGACGCCTTCCAGAGAGAGACGAGAGAGGAGAGAGAGAGAGAGAGGAGACAGAACGCCTTCCAGAGAGAGAGAGAGAGAGAGGGAGACAGAACGCCTTCCAGAGAGAGAGAGAGAGAGAGACAGAAGGCCTTCCAGAGAGAGAGAAAGGAGACAGAAACGCCTTCCAGAAGAGAGAGAGGAGACAAACGCCTTCCAGAGAGAGAGAGAGAGGGAGGACAGAACCTTCCAGAGAGAGATAGAGAGGGTAGTTAGAACGCCTTCCAAGAGAGAGAGAGAGAAGAGAGAGAGAGAACGCCTTCCAGAGAGAGAGAGAGAGGGAGACAGAACGCCTTCCAGAGAGAGAGAGAGAGGGAGACAGAAGCGCCTTCCAGAGAGAGAGAGAGGGAGACAGAACGCCTTCCGAGACGAGAGAGAGATGGAGACAGAAACGCCTTCCAGAGAGAGAGAGAGAGAGGGAGACAGACGACTTCCAGAGAGAGAGAGAGAGAGGGAGACAGAACGCCTTCCAGAGAGAAGAGAGAGAGAGGGAGACAGAACGCCTTCCAGAGAGAGAGAGAGAGAGAGAGAGACAGAACGCCTTCCGAGACCAGAGAGAGAGAGAGGGAGACAGAAACGCTTCCAGAGAGAGAGAGGAGAAGAGGGAGACAGAACGCTCTTCCAGAGAGAGAGAGAGAGAGAGAGACAGAACGCCTTCCAGAGAGAGAGAGACGGGAGACAGCAACGCCTTCCAGGAGAGAGAGAGGAGAGAGGAGACGAACGCCTTCAGTAGAGGAGAGGAGAGAGAGAGGGAGGGAGACAGAACGCCTTCGAGAGAGAGAAGGAGAGAGAGAGGAGAGGGAGACAGAACGCCTTCCAGAGAGAGATGAGAAGGAGAGGGAGACAGAACGCTTCCATGAGAGAGATAGAGAGAGGAAAACAGACGCACTTCCAGAGAGCAGAGAGAGAGGAGGACAAACGCCTTCCAGAGAGAGAGAGAGAGAGAGGAGGGAGACAGAACGCCCTTCCAGAGAGAGAGACTACGAGAGAGAGAGAGACAGAACGCCTTCCAGAGAGAGAGAGAGAGAGAGAGGTGGACGAACGCCTTCCAGAGAGAGAGAGAGAGAGGGGATACAGACGCCTTCCAGAGACGAGAGAGAGAGGAGGGAGACAGAACGGCCTTCCAGAGAGAGAGAGAGAGAGAGAGGGAGACAGAAAGCCTTCAGAAGAGAGAGAGAGAAGGAGAGACAGAACGCCTTCCAGAGAGAGAGAGAGAGAGAGGAGACAAGAGAAGAGAGACTCCTTCCAAAGAGAGAGAGAGAGAGAGGAGACAGAACGCCTTCCAGAGAGAGAGAGAGAGAGAGAGAGACAAGAACGCCTTCCAGCAGAGAGAGAGAGAGGGAGACAGAACGCCTTCCAGAGAGAGAGAGAGGAGAGGGAGACAGAAGAACGCCTTCCAGAGAGAGAGAGAGAGGGAGACAGAACGCCTTCCAGAGAGAGAACAGAGAGAGAGAGAGGAGACAGAACGCCTTCCAGTAGAAGGAGAGAGAGGAAGAGAGAGGGAGACAGAAACGCCTTCCAGAGAGAGAGAGAGAGAGGAGACAGAACGCTTCCAGAGAGAGAAGAGAGAGAGGAGAGACAGAACGCCTTCCAGAGAGAAGAGAGAGAGAGAGAGAGACAGAACGCCTTCCAGGGAGAGAGAGAGAGAGAGGAGACAGAACGCCTTCCAAAGAGAGAGAGGAGGGAGACAGAACGCCTTCCAGAGAGAGAGAGAGAGAGACGAACTCAGAGAGAGGGAGACAGAACGTATCCTAGAGAGAGAGAGAGAGGAGGACAGAAACGCCTTCCAGAGAGAGGAGAGAGAGAGAGAGAGACAGAACGCCTTCCAGAAGAGAGAGGGAGAGGGAGACAGAACGCCTTCCAGAGAGAGAGAGAGAGGACGACAGAAGCCTCCAGAGAGAGAGGAGTGAGAGAGAGAGAGAGGAGACAGAAACGCCTTCCGAGAGAGAGAGAGAGAGAGGGAGAGACAGAACACCTTCCAGAGAGAGAGAGAGAGAGGGAGACAGAAACGCTTCCAGAGAGAGAGAGAGAGGGAGACAGAACGGCCTTCACAGAGAGAGAGAGAGAGAGAGAGGGAGACAGAAGAACGCGCTTCCAGAGAGAGAGAGAGAGAGAGAGAGACGAGATGACAGACACCTTACAGAGAGAGAGAGAGAGGAGAGAGACAGAACGCATTACAGAGAGAGAGAAGAAGGAGAGAGACAGAACGCCTTCCCTGGAGAGAGAGGAGAGAGAGAGAGAACTAAAACAGTAGCGTTTGTTTGCTGTCTGTCTCCCCTGCATTCCCTGACACTCCAATATGATGTTCATGTAGGTAAAAGTTTTAATATAACATAAACTGCAGATTAAACCAAATCTTCCTCATCCTCAAACACACACTCTAACTAAAGGACAGGCAGGCTGGATGGAGTTATATTATATATATATCTTATAATCACTAAACGTCTGTTTACCGCCCTTCCCTTGACTCTGCAACCTGCGGCTCAAGTAAATCTACATTTTAAATGTAAGATAAATGAAGTATTTAACAGGGAATCCTGTCAGGGATTAGTCATCAAGTTGAGGGTTGGTTTGCTCTTTGCTGTCTTTGGTCTGACTGTCAAACCAGAGCGGTCTAGATAGAGAGTTCTGATCTGGTGTGTGTGAATGATAGTTTTAAATATGACCATACAGACAGTCCAGGTCATATAGTCCCACTACCCTACTCTCATACAGTACTGGTCTAGTATGGATTATACCTACCACACCTTGCTTGTTCCATGTTGTTTTTGTATTTGATTTGATTTATTGCTGTGTTTTGGCCTCTTGGCCAGGGTTGTTGAGAACTGGTTCTGAGAACTGGTTCTCAACTAACTTGGCATGGTTAAATAAAGGTTAAATAAATACATTTATATATGACTGACGTGGCTGTTTATAGCACGTTACCTCGAACAGGTTCAACTGATCACATCTTGATTTGCTCTGTTCTATTTCACCTTTTTAATTTCCTTTTCTCCCCCCGGCTCAAATTCAACAGCCCTGCCCCGAGGATGCACACATGTGTGTGTGTGTTTGAGCCGGCAGACGGCCTGTCTCCCAGCATTGCTGTTCCCCCGTGGAGTGTGTGTATGGTTCTTGACAGAGCAGAGTGTAATGTGTGATAGATCGCACTTCAGGGACTCAATAATCACATCACCCTCTATCGCCTATCAGCTGGCCACCGCAGGACACCCTTCACATGGACACAGGGAGCCCTCACACTCCCTTCCTCTCTCTCTCTCCCTCTACCACTCTCTCTCTCTCTCCCTCTTCCTCTTCCTCTCTTTATCTCTTTCTTTAACTCTTTCTCTCAACACTCTTTTTCGTTTCTGTCTTTGTTTGTTTGTTTGTTTGTTTGTTTGTTTGTTTGTTTGTTTGTTTCATTTCCTTCTTTCTTTCCCTCTATCTTTCTTTCTTTCTCTTTACTTCTTTCCTTCTTTCTTTTCCTTCCTTCTTTCTTTCTTTCTCTTTACTTCTTTCCTTCTTTCTTTTCCTTCCTTCTTTCTTTCTTTCTTTCTTTCTTTCTTTCTTTCTTTCTTTCTTTCTTTCTTTCTTTCTTTCTTTCTTTCTTTCTTTCAAAATGTTATTTCTTTCTTTATTTCTTTATATACTGAATTGGTTGCCTTTATCCTCTCTCACTTTAACATTTTGAGATACTTAACTTCTATTCTCTTCCACAGTCACCCTAAACAAACAAAACAAGAGAGAATAAAACTCACAACAGTAGAAGAGGCTAACTGAACATTAACTTCTGCGCAGCCATGTCCTGCAGAGGACGAATCCTTCAGAGTGTCGTTGAAAGTGTTGCTGCCAAGGTTAAGTAGTCCATCCTATAATAGGTGTTGGTGTGTGTGTGTGTATGTGTGTGTGTGTGTGTGTGTGTGAGCGTATGTGTTTTGCGGGGAGAAGCAGACGCTCAGGTCGGGGCTGGAGCGGCGGCCCCGGGCCCACCGACAGTGCAGGCACCCGGCAAATGGCCTTTAGCATCGCTAACTGAGCTAGCCCAACTATCCATCATACCATATGTTCTCACTGGGAGAGCTAACGCTAATGAGAGATGAGATGAGAGGGGGAAGAGGGAGGGAGGAGAGGCGGTGAATGAAGAGGAGGGGAAAGAAGAGAAAAGGGAGGAGAAGAGGTAGAGGAGGAAGATGAGGAAAAGGAGGGGAGCATTTTGCTCACACCAGGAAGCCAACGCTAATGAAAGGTGGAAGGGGGAAGAGAAGGAGGAGAGGGCGTACGATGGTATTAAAGTAAGATATTGCAATATATGACTCAGGAATTGATCGCAGCATATTTCTACACTATTGAAAACTCAGACACTTCGGCGAAGAAATTGGCAATCAAAGCATTCCATTGGAGATTTAGTAAAACGGTTTCCTCATGGTTCAACGTAGCACCCATGCTATCTGGTTCAGAAAGCCCTTGTGTACTCTTGAGTACTTGATGGTACATTACAATATGAAGAGAATCTGTGAGGGGAGAGACTAATGACACTATACAACACATCCTTATGGGGTCGTTGTTTATATGTTGTGTGATAAATAGTGTGATGTGTCCAAGTCTGGCAGTGTGTGCACTTTGTCTCCTGCAGTGTGTACCCTGCTGTGTGTGTGTGCATGTGTGCATATGTGTGTGTGTGTGTGTGTCCTGCAGAGTGCTTGGCAGTGCCCTCGCCGGTGCCATCCCTCGCCCACTCTATCATCTGCAGCGACAAAGATGCCCCCCCCCCACACACACACACAAACACCCCTGCCCATCTGTGCCTGGAGGCCTGCGCTCAGACACACCACGGGGGAGAGACGACCCCAAAATGGAGCAAGTCCCTCTCTTCCACCATTTATTCTCTACCCCTCCTACCCTCTCACCAGTGACATTCTAAAGTCACTGAGGACCCAGGCTAAACTTTTTTTGGGGGGGGGAGTAACGTGGATGTGCGTAGGACAGACATTTGTTGTGTGTATGTTATACACTGAACATAAATATAAACGCATCATGCAACAGTTTCAAAGTTCATACAGGAAATCAGTCAGTCAGTAGGCACTAATCTATGGATTTCCCATCACTGGGAATACAGATATGCATCTGTTGGTCACAGGCTTTTAAAGAGCTTCTACCCCCAAGCCATAAGACTCCTGAACATCATGTCAAATGGCTACCCAGACTATTTGCAGTGCCCCCCCCCCCACACTTTACACCACTGCTACTCACTGTTGTCATCTATGCATAGTCACTTTAATAACTCTACCTACATGTGCATACTACCTCAGATAACCGATGCCCCCGCCCATTGATTCTGTATCGGTACCCCCCTCTATATAGTCTCGCTATTGTTATTTCACTGCTGCTCTTGAATTACTTGTTACTTTTATCTCTTATTCTTATCTGTATTTTTTGAAACTGTTAGGTTAGGGGCTCGTAAGTAAGCATTTCACTGTAAGGTTGTATTCGGCGCATGTGACTAATACAATTTGATTTGATTTGATTCCTTTAGAAAAAAGGTAGTAAACCAGTCAGTATCTGGTGTGACCACCATTTGCCTCATGCATCTCCTTCGCATACAGTTGATCAGGCCATTGATTGTGGCCTGTGGAATGTTGTCACACTCCTCTTCAATGGCTGTACGAAGTTGCTGGATATTTTTGGGAACTGGAACACCATGTTGTACCCTTCAATCCAGAGCATCCCAAACATGCTCAATGGGTGACATGTCTGTTGAGTATGCAGGCCATGGAAGAACTGGGACATTTTCAGCTTCCAGCAATTGTGTACAGATCCTTGTGACATGGGGCAATGCATTATCATGCTGAAACATAAGGTGATAGAGGTGGATGAATGGCACGACAATGGACCTCAGGATCTCATCACGGTATCTCTGTGCATTCAAATTGCCATCGATAAAATGCAATTGTGTTTGTTGTCTGTCGCTTATGCCTGCACATACCATACCATAACCTGTCCGCCACCATTGGGCACTCTGTTCACAACGTTGACATCAGCAAACCGCTCACCCACATGACGCCATACACACTGTCTGACATATGCCCGGTACAGTTGAAACCGGGATTCATTAGTGAAGAGCACACTTCTCCAGTATGCCAGTGGCCATTAAAGATGAGCATTTGTCCACTGAAGTTGGTTAGGACACCAAACTGCAATCAGGTTAACACCCTGGTGTGGATGACAAGCTCGCTGATGAGCTTCCCTGACATGGTTTCTGACAGTTTGTGCAGAAATTCTTAGTTTGTGCAAACCCACAGTTTCATCAGTTGTCCGGATGGCTGGTCTCAGATGATCCCGCAGGTGAAGAAGCCGGATGTGGAGGTCCTGGGCTGGCCAGGTTACACGTGGTCTGCGGTTGTGAGGCCGGTTGGATGTACTGCTAAATTCTCTAAAACTACTTGAGGCGGCTTATGGTAGAGAAATGAACATTCAAATATCTGGCAACAGCTCTGGTGGATATTCTTGCAGTCAGCATGCCAATTTCACGCTCCCTCAAAACTTGAGACGTCTGTGACATTGTTTTGTGTGACAAAACGGCACATTTTAGAGTAGCCTTTGATTGTCCCCAGCACAAGGTGCACCTGTGTAATGATCGTGCTGTTTAATCAGCTTCTTGATATGTCACACCTGTCAGGTGAATGGATTATTTTGGCAAAGGAGATATGCTCACTAACAGGGATGTTAACAAATTTGGTCATAAAATTGGAGCGGAATAAGCTCTGAGCATATCAAACATTTATTTTATTTTAGCTCATGAAACATGGGACCAATGTCTTGGAATATTCTAATCAAGTGAGAGAGACTGTCATTTCTTCAAACAATCATCTTTATTCAATATCGATTAATTATTGCAATAATGAGGCTGGTCGACCCCCCACCCTTGAGTGTTGGACCGAGTAACCTAACCTTCACACAAATGCAGAGTACTATATATAGCTGACACTAACAATGCTCAGTCATGGATGGTTCAACCCCTCCCATGAAGACCAAGGTAGCATCATAACCCACTCTGGGTTCATCCTGTTGCTATCTGCACGAGGTTGTTGTCTTAACCCCACCCTGGTTGCAAGGATGATTTTGAAACAATGAGGGATTGTTCTACTCCTAAGCTATCCCTAGTAAAACACATTCTTGTCTATGTAATGCAGTCTTTGACTTTGGGCTACACGTGCCGCTAGCGGTACACCTCGACAACATCCGGTGAAATTTCAGAGCGTGAAATTCAAAATACAAAAATCATAATATTAAACATTCATGAAAATACAAGTGTCTTACATTGTTTAAAAGCTTAACTTCTTGTTAATCCAGCCGCTTTGTCAGATTTCAAAAAGGCTTTACGGCGAAAGCGTACCATGCGATTATCTGAGGACAGCGCCCCGCGTACAAAAACATTTTCCAAACCAGCAGAGGCAACACGAAAGTCAGAAATAGTGATAAAATAAATCACTTACTTTTGAAGATCTTCCTCTGTTTGCAATCCCAAGGGTCCCAGCTACATAACAAATGGTCGTTTTGTTCGTTAAAGTCCTTCTTTATATCCCAAAAAAGTCTGTTTAGTTGGTGCGCTTGATTCAGTAATCCAGCTGTTCCCCTCGTTCAAAATGCATACAAAGGAATCCCAAAAGTTACCAATAAACTTCGTCCGAACAAGTCAAACAACGTTTCTAATCAATCCTCAGGTACCCTAATATGTAAATAAACGATAAAATTTAAGACTGAGAATAGCGTGTTCAATACCGGACATACATAACGAAGTGTGCGCCCTCATCCAAGCGCACCACAACACTACAGTCAAAATGAGAGCCACTTAGAAAAACTACAAATTCTAGCTAATTTTTCAAAAAACAAGCCTGAAACCCTTTCTAAAGACATCTAGTGGAAGCCACAGGAACTGCAATCTGGGAGCTATTTATTTGCATATCCCATAGACAAGCGTTGAAAAAGTCAGTGACCTCAAAAAAAAAAATTCTGGATAGATTTTCCTCGGGTTTCCGCCTGCCATATCAGTTCTGTTATACTCACAGACATTATTTTAACAGTTTTAGAAACGTCCGAGTGTTTTCTATCCAATGCTACCAATTATATCCTAGCTTCTGGGCCTGAGTAACAGGCAGTTTACTTTGGGCAGCTCAGTCATCCGAACTCATTTGTCAGCTCAAGCCATCTCCAGTGACCATACGCCCAGATAAGCTGCAGGGAACTAGAGTGGAGACCATAAAAACACAGACACTAATAGGACAGAAATGTCTTACTATTAGTAGTTAATATTAATTGTTAACCATTCATTTGAAATACATTTTTCTCTCACACCAACACTTTACATGTTGCGTTTATATTTTTGTTCAGTATATTTAGTATGTACATTATGTACAGTGCCTTCGAAAAGTATTCAGACCCCTTGAATTTTTCCATATTATGTTACATTACAGCCTTATTATAAAATTGATTAAATTGTTAAATTTTTCTAATCAATCTACACACAGTACTCATATTTTTTTTAAACAAAAACTGAAATATCACATTTACATAAGTATTCAGACACTTTACTCAGTACCTTTGTGAAGCACGCTTGGCAGCGATTACAGCCTTGAATCTTCTTGGGTATGACGCTACAATCTTAACACACCTGTATTTGGGGAGTTTCTCCCATTCTTCTCTGCAAATCCTCTCAAGCTCTGTCAGGTTGGATGGGGAGTGTTGCTGCACAGCTATTTTTAGGTCTCTCCAGAGATGTTCGATCGGGTTCAAGACCGGGCTCTGGCTGGGCCACTCAAGGACATTCAGAGATTTGTCCCGAAGCTACTCCTGTGTTGTTTTGGCTGTGTGCTTAGGGTCATTGTCCTGTTGGAAGGTGAACCTTCACCCCAGTCTGAGGTCCTGAGCGCTCTGGAGCAGGTTTTCATTAAGGATCTCTCTGCACTTTGTTTCGTTCATCTTTGACTCGATCCTGACTAGTCTCCCAGTCCCAGCCGCTGAAAAACATCCTCACAGTATGATGCTGCCACCACCATGCTTCACCGTAGGGATGGTGCCAGGTTTCCTCCAGATGTGACGCTTGGAATTCTGGCCTAAGAGTTCAATCTTGGTTTCATCAGACCAGGGAATCTTGTTTCTAATGGTCTGAGAGATTTTAGGTGCCTTTTCCTTTTGGCAAACTCCAAGCAGACTGTCATGTGCCTTTCGCTGAGGAGTGGCTTCCGTCTGGCCACTCTACCATAAAGGCCTGATTGGTGGAGTGCTGCAGAGATGGTTGTCCTTCTGGAAGGTTCTCCCATCTCCACAGAGGAACTCTAGAGCTCTATCAGAGTAACCATCGGGTTCTTGGTCAGCTCCCTGACCAAGGTCCTTCTCCCCAGATTGCTCAGTTTGGCCGGCGGCCAGCTCTAGGAAGAGTCTTGGTGGTTCCAAACTTCTTTCATTTAAGAATGATGGAGGCCACTGTGTTCTTGGGGACCTTCAATGCTGCAGACATTTTTTGATACCCTTCCCCAAATCTGTGCCTTGACACAATCCTGTCTCAGAGCTCTACAGACAATACCTTCAACCTCATGGCTTGGTTTTAGCTCTGACATGCACTGTCAACTGTGGGACCTTATATAGACAGGTGTGTGCCTTTCCAAATCATGTCCAATCAATTGAATTTATCACAAGTCGACTCCAATCAAGTTGTAGAAACATCTCAAGGATGATCAATGGAAACAGGATGTAACTGAGCTCAATTTTGATTCTCATAGCAAAGGGTATGAATACTTTTTATTTTAAATAAATTTGCAAACATTTCTAAAAACCAGTTTTTGCTTTGTCATTATGGGGTATTGTGTGTAAATTGCTGAGGATTTGTATTCATTTAATCCACTTTAGAATAAGAATGTAATGTAACAACTTGTGGAAAATGTCAAGGGATCTGAATATGTGTGTGTGTGTGTGTGTGTGTGTGTGTGTGTGTGTGTGTGTGTGTGTGTGTGTGTGTGTGTGTGTGTGTGTGTGTGTGTGTGTGTGTGTGTGTGTGTGTGTATGTATGTGTGTTAGAGGTCGACCGATTAATCGGAATGGCCGATTAATTAGGGCCGATTTCAAGTTTTCATAACAATCGGAAATCGATAATTTTGGACTCCGATTTTGCCGATTATTATTATTATTATTATTTATTTTTACATCTTTATTTAACTAGGCAAGTCAGTTAAGAACATATTCTTATTTTCAATGACGGCCTAGGAACGGTGGGTTAACTGCCTTGTTCAGGGGCAGAACGACAGATTTTTACCTCGTCAGCTCAGGGATTCAATCTTGCAACCTTACGGTTAACTAGTCCAACGCTCTAACCACCTGCCTCACGAGGAGCCCGCCTGTTACGCGAATGCAGTAAGAAGCCAAGGTAAGTTGCTAGCTGGCATTAATGTTATCTTATAAAAAACAATCAATCAATCATAATCACTAGTTATAACTACACATGGTTGATGATATTACTAGTTTATCTAGCGTGTCCTGCGTTATAATCGATGCAGTGTGCATTCGCGAAAAAGGACTGTCGTTGCTCCAACGTGTACCTAACCATAAACATCAATGCCTTTCTTAAAATCAATACACAGAAGTATATATTTTTAAACCTGCATATTTAGCTAAAAGAAATCCAGGTTAGCAGGCAATATTTACCAGGTGAAACTGTGTCACTTCTCTTGCGTTCATTGCACGCAGAGTCAAGGTATATGCAACAGTTTGGGCCGCCTGGCTCATTGCGAACTAATTTTCCAGAATTTTACGTAATTATGACATAACATTGAAGGTTGTGCAATGTAACAGGAGTATTTAGTCTGATGGATGCCAACCGTTAGATAAAATACGGAACTGTTCCGTATTTCACTGAAAGAATAAATGTTTTGTTAAAATAGTAAAAAAATAGTCCTATAATTCCTATAATAACTACAACCTAAAACTTCTTACCTGGGAATATTGAAGACTCATGTTAAAAGGAACCACAAGCTTTCATATGTTCTCATGTTCTGAGCAAGGAACTTAAACGTTCGCTTTCTTACATGGCACATATTGCACTTTTACTTTCTTCCCCAAAACTTAGTTTTTGCATTATTTTAACCAAATTTAACATGTTTCATTATTTATTTGAGGCTAAATTGATTTTATTGATGTATTATATTAAGTTAAAATAAGTGTTCATTCAGTATTGTTGTAATTGTCATTATTACAAATACATTTTAAAAAATCGGCCGATTAATCGGTATCGGCTTTTTTTGGTCCGCCAATAATCGGTATTGCCGTTGAAAAATCATAATCGGTCGACCTCTAATGTGTGTGTGTCTGTGTGTGTGTGTGTGTGTGGGTGTGTGTGTGTGTGTGTGTGTGTGTGTGTGTGTGTGTGTGTGTGTGTGTATGTGTGTGTGTGTGTGTCTGTGTGCATTCTGTAGCTTGTGTAAATCTCACCTGTTATAGGTCTGTGTGGCGTACCCATTTCCGTGTCTCCACCACAGACAAGGGTATCCTCTATGACTGTACCCCACAGCACTGGGAACCGTAGCCATCATGAAGCCCCCCTCCACAACACAGCTGCCCCCCTGACTCGGAGCAGGGAACCCCAGCACAGCAGGTGTCACCCACCCCTACAGACACACACCCCTATCCCGGGTCAGGACAGCACACCTCATCTGGGGGAGGAGCAGAGGAGAGAGAGAGGGGTGGGGGTTATGGTAAATAAACCAATAAACCTTTTCATAAACTTTATTCACTTTTAACCTTTCATTTTTTTAATCATTTTGGAAGAGTTATGAAACTTTAAACAGATGGAAAGCTCTCAATTTAGGAAAATTAAATAGGATGCATATAGTTTTCTTGTGAGCTAGAATATTTACAAATTTGCTAAATTATTTCCTATGGGTGTGTACTCACCGGTTGCTACGGGAACGTAGTATCCACCACAGCATTGGTGGTCTGGGAGAGGTGGGAAGAGCTTACCACTGCAGCACTCATAGTGGAAGGAGTTAGGTGAGGGCAGGTAATGCCCCTCGCAGCACAGATGTAGAGGTTTACTGGTGTGGACCACACCATCACAACTCACCTGGAGAACACACACACACACACCAACATACAAAGCATACAAAGCAGAGAGAGAGAGAGAGAGAGAGAGAGAGAGAGAGAGAGAGAGAGAGAGAGACAGAGAGAGACAGACAGGGACACAGAGATAGAGAGAAACAAAGAGAGAAAGAGAATTAACGAACAAAGCAACATGCCCTGTTCCCTTCACCTGTATGTTGTCAGGTAGATTGTAGAAAATGGCCGCTATGTGTACTGCTCTTGTTCTACATCAGCGGGCCTGTGTCTCTGTACTGTATTATGGGATAAAGTGTGTGTCCTTGGGTACGCCTGTGTTCTTTTGTCTTCATCTCCCTGGTGTGTGTTTGTGCGTGTGTGTGTCGCACGCATGTGTGTCGTGTGATTCCCGCGCTGAGGGGACAGACGTATGGCGTATGGGTAGCTTGCCAAGTTGGCAGGCTTTCAATGACATGAGGATTGCAGCAGTCGTCAGTCGACAAGTTAATCTGTTTAGTGAAAACAATCGCTGGGAGGAGGACGACGACTGTGTCTCCTGCATAAATGAGACTGTTTCAAACATCTGACTGTCTGTTGTTTTACAGCGAAGAGAGCTTTGCACCAGCGTTTCTCAACCCAAGGGTTGCACTGTTTTGTTCAAGCGCTACACTGCACACCTTGGTCGGTAAGCTTAAAAGTTATAAGCTTCTTAGATGAGAATTACTTCTAAGTCGAAAAATTCTGAGAAAACTCTGTAACAATGAACTATTCATCACTATAGTAATTTAATCAACTGTGCCAGTATTGGACCGGAACAGACATGTGCTGCCTTGGGGTTACTTGAGGACCAAAGATGAGATGTTTTTCTATGGGTAAAGTAAGTTATTCTATTGGTAAGTGTAACTTATCACTAAGAGTAAGTTATTCTATGGGCAGGGTTGGGTAGGTTACTTTCTAAATGTAATCCATTACAGTTACTAGCTACCTGTCCAAAATTGTATTCAGTAACGTAACTTTTGGATTACCCAAACTCAGTAACATAATCTGATTACATTCAGTTACTTTTAGATTACTTTGCCCTTAAGAGGCATTAGAAGAAGACAAAAATGTATGTTACCAATTGAATGACATCTATTGCAGGATAAATCAATGTTAAGTTTACATAACTGGCCATATATGGATGTTAACTTTTACTTTATGGGTTGGTTATGTAGGCTTCTTCTAACCCATCGCTTTCTACTACATATAATAATACGATTAAATTATATCTCTACATTAATATGTATAATTTATGTGTCCAAAAATTGATGTAGCAACTACAGATAAACTTAAAGGGGCAATCAAAAGTGTGCGAGTTTGAGCATGTGTCCATTAGGCCTATGGATTCTTTCTTGTATCAGCATGAATTAGATTGAGCAATAAAACCCCACTTTTATTCCATAGGCTGGGATCCACACTATGCAGCTGTTGCAAGAGCATATTTGTAACAGTTCCAATGGTGGAATGAAAGAGTCAGGTGCAGAGAGCAGGGTAATCTCCAACAAGTGGATATTTATTTCTTCCAGAAATAAAGTACATAAACGGCGACGCCACACAAACAACGGGCGCGTCAAAATACTGTCCAAGAAAAGTAGGACTGAAATCCACTAATAGGAACACCACCAACACAAACAGAAAAACAAGCCCGCACAAAAGTCGGCGGGCCAACTGGGTTTAAATACCCCCTAACCTAAACACAAAACAGGTGATACAAATTAGACTAACTCAAAAGAAAACAGAAAAAGGGATCGGTGGCAGCTAGTAGACCGGAGACGACGACCGCCGAGCGCCGCCCGAACGGGAAGAGGCACCATCCTCGGCGGGATTCGTAACAGTACCCCCCTCCCGACGCGCGGCTCCCGCAGCGCGCCGACTCCGGCCTCGAGGACGACCCGGAGGGCGAGGAGCAGGGCGATCCGGATGGAGGCGGTGAAAGTCCCTCAAGAGGGACGGATCTAAAATGTCCCCCACCGGTACCCAGCATCTCTCCTCCGGACCGTACCCCTCCCAGTCCACGAGGTACTGCAGGCCCCTCACCCGGCGTCTTGAGTCCAGAATGGCTCGTATCCTATACGCCGGGGACCCCTCGATGTCGAGAGGGGGCGGAGGGACCTCCGGTACCTCACCTTCCTGCAGGGGACCAGCTACCACCGGCCTGAGGAGAGACACATGAAACGAGGGGTTAATACGATAGTAAGAGGGAAGTTGTAACCTATAACACACCTCGTTTATCCTCCTCAGGACTTTAAATGGCCCCACACACTGCGGCCCCAGCTTCCGGCAGGGCAGGCGGAGGGGCAGGTTTCGGGCCGAGAGCCAGACCCTGTCCCTTGGTGCGAACACAGGGGCCTCACTGCGGTGGCGGTCAGCGCTCCTCTTCTGCCGTTCACTGGCCTGCCTGAGAGAGTCCTGGACCGCTCGCCAGGTCTCTCTAGAGCGCTGTACCCACTCCTCCACCGCAGGAGCTTCGGTCTGGCTCTGATGCCACGGAGCCAGGACCGGCTGGTACCCCAGTACACACTCGAAGGGCGACATGTTCGTTGATGAGTGGCGGAGTGAGTTCTGGGCCAACTCCGCCCACGGGACGTACCTCGCCCATTCTCCTGGCCGGTCCTGGCAATACGACCTCAGAAACCTACCCACTTCCTGGTTCACTCTTTCCACCTGCCCATTACTTTCGGGGTGATACCCAGAGGTGAGGCTGACCGAGACCCCCAGACGCTCCATAAACGACCTCCACACCCGGGACGTGAACTGGGGACCTCGATCAGATACGATATCCTCCGGCACCCCGTAATGCCGGAAGACGTGGGTAAATAGAGCCTCCGCAGTCTGTAGGGCCGTAGGGAGACCAGGCAATGGGAGGAGACGACAGGACTTAGAGAACCGATTCACAACGACCAGAATAGTAGTGTTCCCCTGAGATGGAGGAAGATCCGTCAAAAAATCTACCGAGAGATGAGACCATGGCCGTTGTGGAACCGGAAGGGGTTGTAACTTCCCTCTCGGTAGGTGCCTAGGAGCCTTACTCTGAGCGCATACCGAGCAGGAGGAGACATAGAGTCTCACGTCCTTAGCCAAGGTGGGCCACCAGTATTTCCCTCTAAGACCACGCACTGTCCTCTCCATCCCCGGATGACCCGAAGCAGGTAGTGTGTGAGCCCACCGAATCAATCGATCACGGACACCAAGCGGTACGTACCTAAGGCCAGTCGGACACTGGGACGGCACAGGTTCTACCCTCAACGCCCGCTCGATGTCCGCGTCCACCTCCCATACCACCGGAGCCACCAGACAAGAGGCGGGAAGGATGGGAGTCGGATCGATGGGCCGGTCATCCGTGTCATAGAGACGAGACAGCGCGTCGGCCTTAGTGTTGAGGGAACCTGGTCGGTAAGAGATCGTAAATCTAAAACGAGTAAAGAACATGGCCCACCTCGCCTGACGCGGATTCAGTCTCCTCGCCTCTCGGATATACTCCAGATTGCGGTGGTCAGTCCAGATGAGAAAAGGGTACTTCGCCCCCTCAAGCCAGTGTCTCCACACCTTCAGGGCTTTTACCATAGCTAGTAGCTCCCTGTCCCCCACATCATAGTTCCGCTCCGCCGGACCCAGCTTCTTAGAAAAGAAGGCACAGGGACGGAGCTTCGGTGGCGTGCCCGAGCGCTGTGATAGCACGGCTCCAACACCAGCCTCGGACGCATCCACCTCCACTATGAACGCTAATGAAGGGTCCGGATGCGCCAACACGGGAGCCTCAGTAAACCGTGCCTTCAACTGGTTGAAAGCTCCCTCTGCCTCGGCCGACCACTGTAGACGCACTGGCCCTCCCTTTAGCAGTGAGGTAATGGGTGCTGCCACTTGGCCAAAACCCCGGATAAACCTCCGGTAGTAATTGGCAAACCCTAAAAACCGCTGCACCTCCTTTACCGTGGTTGGAGTCGGCCAATTACGCACGGCGTTAACGCGGTCACTCTCCATCACCACCCCTGAGGTGGAAATGCGATAACCCAGGAAGGAAACGGCTTGTTTGGAGAACACACATTTCTCAGCCTTGACGTATAAGTCATGCTCCAGCAGCCGCCCAAGGACCCTGCGCACCAGGGAGACATGCGCGGCGCGTGTGGCAGAATAGATCAAGATGTCATCAATATACACTACCACACCCTGCCCGTGCAAGTCCCTGAGAATCTCATCTACAAAGGATTGAAAAACGGCTGGAGCATTCTTTAACCCATACGGCATGACGAGGTACTCATAGTGGCCTGATGTGGTACTAAACGCTGTTTTCCACTCGTCTCCCTCCCGAATACGCACCAGATTATACGCGCTCCTGAGATCCAGTTTTGTGAAAAAACGTGCTCCGTGGAATGATTCCACCGCCGTAGCGATGAGAGGTAGCGGATAACTAAATCCCACTGTGATTGAATTTAGACCTCGATAATCAATGCACGGACGCAGACCTCCCTCCTTCTTTCTCACAAAAAAGAAACTCGAGGAGGCGGGTGACATGGAGGGCCGAATGAACCCCTGTCTCAGAGTTTCCGTGACATATGTCTCCATAGCCAACGTCTCCTCCTGTGACAATGGGTACACATGACTCCTGGGAAGTGCAGCGTTCTCCTGGAGGTTTATCACGCAATCCCACCGTCGATGAGGTGGTAATTTGGTCGCTTTCTTCTTACTAAAAGCGATAGCCAAATCGGCATATTCTGGGGGAATGCGCACAGTGGAAACCTGGTCTGGACTCTCCACCGATGTGGCACCGATGGAAACTCCCACACACCTACCTGAACACTCCTCTGACCACCCCTGAAGAGCTCCCTGTCTCCAGGAAATGAGGGGATTGTGAATGGCTAGCCAGGGAACCCCCAACACCACCGGAAACCCAGGTGAATCAATAAGGTAGAAACTAATCTGCTCCCTATGATCCCCCTGCGTTACCATGTCCAGCGGAATCGTGGCCTCCCTGATCAGCCCTGACCCTAACGGTCGGCTATCTAAGGAGTGCACAGGGAAAGGGGGGTCTATCTGTACCAACGGAATACCCAACTTACGGGCTAGTCCGCGATCCATAAAACTCCCAGCTGCGCCTGAGTCTACTAGCGCCTTATGCTGGAGAGAGGGGAAAAACGCAGGAAAAAAAATAACCAAAAACATGTGACCGACAGGAAGCTCTGGGTGAGTCTTGTGCCTACTCACCTGGGGTGACCGAGAAGTATTCCGCCTGCCATCTCTACTCCCAGAGGCGCTCCTCCAGCACCGGTCTGAAGTGTGTCCTCTCCGGCCACAATAGGTGCAAGAGAAGCCACCTCCTCCGGCCCCCCTAGATGCAGCCCCTCCCAACTCCATCGGAGTTGGAGCGGGAGGGCTGGGAGGTGGAACTGACAGGACCCCCTCTGAACGCCCGCGGGCAGCTAGCAGATTGTCCAGTCGTATAGACATGTCAATTAGCTCATCGAGAGAGAGGGTAGTGTCTCGACAAGCTAGCTCCCGACGGACGTCCTCCCGAAGGCTACATCGGTAATGGTCCATCAGGGCCCTGTCATTCCACCCCGCACCAGCAGCCAAGGTCCGGAACTCCAAGGCGAAGTCTTGCGCACTCCTCGTCTCCTGTCTGAGGTGGAACAGTCGCTCACCCACCGCTCGGCCCTCCTGAGGGTGGTCAAATACGGCCCGAAAGCGGCGGGTGAACTCTGGGTAGTGGTCTCGAACCGAGTCTGGGCCGTTCCAGACCGCATTAGCCCATTCCAGGGCTCTACCCGTCAGACAGGAGATGAGGAGGCTAACACTCTCCTCTCCAGAGGGAGTCGGATGAACGGTGGCCAAGTAGAGCTCCAACTGGAGCAAAAACCCCTGGCACCCAGCCACCGCTCCGTCGTACTCCCTTGGGAGCGCGAGACGCAATGCGCCTGAACCAGATGCCGACGTTGAAGGAGTAGGTTGCGACGTCTGGGAAGGAGCTGGTGTAGCTGTCGGGATACCACTCCTCTCCCATCGCTCCATCCTCTCCATCATCATGTCCATAGCCGACCCAATCCGATGGAGAACGGCGGTGTGATGAAGGACACGCTCCTCCATCGATGGAAGAGGGGTGGTTGCTGCTTCTGCTGACTCCATGTTTTGGTGCGGGCTTCTGTAACAGTTCCAATGGTGGAATGAAAGAGTCAGGTGCAGAGAGCAGGGTAATCTCCAACAAGTGGATATTTATTTCTTCCAGAAATAAAGTACATAAACGGCGACGCCACACAAACAACGGGCGCGTCAAAATACTGTCCAAGAAAAGTAGGACTGAAATCCACTAATAGGAACACCACCAACACAAACAGAAAAACAAGCCCGCACAAAAGTCGGCGGGCCAACTGGGTTTAAATACCCCCTAACCTAAACACAAAACAGGTGATACAAATTAGACTAACTCAAAAGAAAACAGAAAAAGGGATCGGTGGCAGCTAGTAGACCGGAGACGACGACCGCCGAGCGCCGCCCGAACGGGAAGAGGCACCATCCTCGGCGGGATTCGTAACAATATTTTTCACTGGCTGTCCACTGGTTTTAAAAACATTAATTGATAGGCAGCTTAAACTTCTTGAATTCAACCATTATTGGGTTCAAATACACATTCAGATTTGTGAACAGCCATCCACAACAACCACAATCCGTAGAGCTCAAATAGCTAAATGAGAGATCAGCAGTGTGATTCACATCAATGCGCTTTGTAGATATAAATAAGTGTTATCCGTATCGCCGTAGACTAAACCACTGCTGTCATCCTTACCTCCAAGCGTTTGGATAACGACAACAGTCGTACCATTGGTAGACATAGCTTGGACTGTAGCCTACAAAAGCCTATTCCTGCTCTTTTCCCGCTATCCATCAAACACATTTGGTGTGTCATCATAGTGGTCTCTGATTTGTGGTCAGACTCGTTCAGGTGGAACAAACTTAAGTGTCAAAGATTTTCTTTTGCAAACATCCTTTCTGAATTTTAAAGTAATCCTCAAAGTAATCATCTAGTTTTTCAAAAGTATCTGTAATCTGATTACCATATTTTTGCTGGTAACATTACGGATTACAGTTACTACTTTTTTGTAATCCCTTACATGTAATGGATTACTCCCCGACCCTGTCTATGGGTAAGAAGGAGTTACCTGTCTCTCAGGACATCCCACACACAACCTGAGAGGTGGAGCACTGCATACAGGAGCATCTGACCCCTTACCCCCGGGGGTCACCCCCCCGCCCCTCTCCTAGGCAGGAACCTAGGAAGAAACCGAGAGAGGAACCAGGCTTGGAGGGGTGGAGAGAGAGGGTAAAAAAAAGCAAGTCCGGGACAAGGTAGCGCGTCCGGTGAACAGGTCAGGGTTCCATAGCCACAGGCAGAACAGCAGAAACTGGATTAGCAGCATGACCAGGTGGACTGGGGACAGCCTGGAAAGAGAGTGTGTATGTGTGAGCGCATTTGCGGCACTTGTCATATTTCAATCAAATCCTAAACCGTGCCACGATTCCCTCTCTCTCTTTCTTTCTCCTTCTCTCTCCTTCCCTCTCTTTCTCCTTCTCTTTCCTTCCCTCTCTTTCTCCTTCTCTCTCCTTCCCTCTCTTTCTTCCTCTCTTTCTCCTTTCCTCTCTTTCTCCACCTCTCTCTTCGGGCCAGACATAGCAGAATTAATGAATAAGCTATTGATTAAATTCCACTCTGCAAATCTAGCGTGGTGAATGAATGAAGTGTTTGGGGCTCATGTAGGCCAGAGAGGGACATGTCAGGGCCATCGATCTGTGTTAAGTATTCTACCGGGGCACACACCTCCTGATTATGACAGGTAGACAGAAGGGGGAGGGAGGGGGCGAGGAGAGGGGGGCAGGGGGGGAGGCGTCTGGCCTAGTCTGCCATCACAGAAACATTAATGCATGTACACACACACATGCACGTCCACATGCGCACACACACACACACAACTTGGGCTGAGGACCTGCGTGTGTGGAGGTTGATCCTTCACTGTAGTCACCTGAGTGGGATTACTCTTCACACACGTAAACACAGCACACACCTCCACTTGTGATAAGCAAATCATACACCTTAATACACAGCTCACACTCCGATAAGCAACTCATACACCTTCATACACAGTACACACCACTTGTTGAGAAAAGGAGGAAGGGAAGCGCTGCTCAGGAACACAATATTAGGTTTTGGTAAACAGAAGGTGTTCAGGAACACATTAGTAGGTTTTGGTAAACAGAAGGTGTTCAGGAACACATTAGTAGGTTTTGGTAAACAGAAGGTGTTCAGGAACACATTAGTAGGTTTTGGTAAACAGAAGGTGTTCAGGAACACATTAGTAGGTTTTGGTAAACAGAAGGTGTTCAGGAACACATTAGTAGGTTTTGGTAAACAGAAGGTGTTCAGGAACACATTAGTAGGTTTTGGTAAACAGAAGGTGCTCAGGAACACATTAGTAGGTTTTGGTAGACAGAAGGTGTTCAGGAACACATTAGTAGGTTTTGGTAGACAGAAGGTGTTCAGGAACACATTAGTAGGTTTTGGTAAACAGAAGGTGTTCAGGAACACATTAGTAGGTTTTGGTAGACAGAAGGTGCTCAGGAACACATTAGTAGGTTTTGGTAGACAGAAGGTGCTCAGGAACACATTAGTAGGTTTTGGTAAACAGAAGGTGCTCAGGAACACATTAGTAGGTTTTGGTAGACAGAAGGTGTTCAGGAACACATTAGTAGGTTTTGGTAAACAGAAGGTGTTCAGGAACACATTAGTAGGTTTTGGTAAACAGAAGGTGCTCAGGAACACATTAGTAGGTTTTGGTAGACAGAAGGTGTTCAGGAACACATTAGTAGGTTTTGGTAGACAGAAGGTGTTCAGGAACACATTAGTAGGTTTTGGTAGACAGAAGGTGTTCAGGAACACATTAGTAGGTTTTGGTAAACAGAAGGTGTTCAGGAACACATTAGTAGGTTTTGGTAGACAGAAGGTGTTCAGGAACACATTAGTAGGTTTTGGTAGACAGAAGGTGTTCAGGAACACATTAGTAGGTTTTGGTAGACAGAAGGTGTTCAGGAACACATTAGTAGGTTTTGGTAGACAGAAGGTGTTCAGGAACACATTAGTAGGTTTTGGTAGACAGAAGGTGTTCAGGAACACATTAGTAGGTTTTGGTAGACAGAAGGTGCTCAGGAACACATTAGTAGGTTTTGGTAAACAGAAGGTGCTCAGGAACACATTAGTAGGTTTTGGTAGACAGAAGGTGTTCAGGAACACATTAGTAGGTTTTGGTAGACAGAAGGTGTTCAGGAACACATTAGTAGGTTTTGGTAAACAGAAGGTGTTCAGGAACACATTAGTAGGTTTTGGTAGACAGAAGGTGCTCAGGAACACATTAGTAGGTTTTGGTAGACAGAAGGTGTTCAGGAACACATTAGTAGGTTTTGGTAGACAGAAGGTGTTCAGGAACACATTAGTAGGTTTTGGTAGACAGAAGGTGTTCAGGAACACATTAGTAGGTTTTGGTAGACAGAAGGTGCTCAGGAACACATTAGTAGGTTTTGGTAGACAGAAGGTGCTCAGGAACACATTAGTAGGTTTTGGTAAACAGAAGATGCTCAGGAACACATTAGTAGGTTTTGGTAAACAGAAGGTGCTCAGGAACACATTAGTAGGTTTTGGTAGACAGAAGGTGCTCAGGAACACATTAGTAGGTTTTGGTAGACAGAAGGTGCTCAGGAACACAATATTAGGTTTTGGTAGACAGAAGGTGCTCAGGAACACATTAGTAGGTTTTGGTAGACAGAAGGTGCTCAGGAACACATTAGTAGGTTTTGGTAAACAGAAGGTGCTCAGGAACACAATATTAGGTTTTGGTAGACAGAAGGTGCTCAGGAACACATTAGTAGGTTTTGGTAAACAGAAGGTGCTCAGGAACACATTAGTAGGTTTTGGTAGACAGAAGGTGCTCAGGAACACAATATTAGGTTTTGGTAGACAGAAGGTGCTCAGGAACACATTAGTAGGTTTTGGTAGACAGAAGGTGCTCAGGAACACATTAGTAGGTTTTGGTAAACAGAAGGTGTTCAGGAACACATTAGTAGGTTTTGGTAAACAGAAGGTGTTCAGGAACACATTAGTAGGTTTTGGTAGACAGAAGATGCTCAGGAACACATTAGTAGGTTTTGGTAAACAGAAGGTGCTCTTTGGTAAAAGGGGTAAATTGGTCATCAAAAAGAAAGGAGGACCAAGGCACTCTTCAGATAGTTAAAATGCCTTTATTTACCTGGCATGTTCAATGGAAACAAAGATTAAAATGACTCGTTTCCGCTGCATGGCCTTCGTTAGGGAATACACACCACTTGCTACCTAAGGGACACATCGTTATACAAGTGTGTGTGAATAAATGTGTGGGTGTGTGGGTGTGTAAGGGTGTATACCTGTATCTCATAGACGGTGAAGGGCAGTAGTCCTCCCAGTAAGTTTGATGCTGATGTGTTATCAGCATTGCTGTGTACAGTCCCATCTAGATAGACAGAGTAGCCAATCACATCCCCGTTAGCCTGTATAGGAGGAGACCACAGCACATGCACTGTACTGGATTTACTCAACACACACTGGTTATAAACACACACACACACACACACACACACACACACACACACACACACACACACACACACACACACACACACACACACACACACACACACACACACACACACACACAGAGGTTAAAACTTCTTATGGCTGCAAGGGGCAGTATTGAGTAGCCAGTTAAATCGTGCCCATTTCAAACGGCCTCGTACTCAATTCTTGCTCGTACAATATGCATATTATTATAACTATTGGATAGAAAACACTCTCTAGTTTCTAAAACCGTTTGAATTATTTCTCTGAGTGAAACAGAACTCATTCTGCAGCACATTTCCTGACCAGGAAGTGGAATGTCAGAAATCGATGCTCTGTTCAACTTCCTGCCTATACATGGGCATGATACGTAAGAGTCTACGTACACTTCATACACCTTCCCCTGGTTGTCAAGAGGCGGTGAGAGAAGACATTTCGTGTTTATCTTGGTCTGAGGTGGAATTAAAGCTCTTTGTATGACGTGACCGTCCATTTCCTGTTTCTGGAGCGCGCGAAAGGGGACATGGATTTGCCTTCTGTTTAGCTGTCGTTATGGACGACTAACATCTCCGGTTTAGATTTTATTTGATACATGTGACCATATCATCGTAAAGTATGTTTTTTCAATATAGTTTAATCAGATTATTGAAATTTTTTCGGGAGTTTTGCCGTGTTCCGTTCTCTGACTTTGTTGACGTTGGAGAGATCCGTGCCACTTGGCAAGTGCCCATGCTAAATCAAGAGGGAAATTTGCCGTTCCAGATCCAAACAACGACTGTTCTGGACAAAGGACACCTTGTCCAACATTCTGACGGAAGATCACCAAAAGTAAGAAACATTTTATGATGCTATTTCTAATATCTGTCGTGCATGTGAACTGGTCGTGGGCGCCCAAGTGTTTCTGGCTATTGTGGCTACGCTAATATAACGCTATATTGTGTTTTCGCTGTAAAACACTTGATAAATCGGAAATATTGTCTGGAATCACAAGATGCCTGTCTTTCAATTGCTGTACACTATGTATTTTTCAGAAATGTTTTATGATGAGTAATTAGGTATTTGACGTTGGTGTCTGTAAATATTATGGCTGCTTTCGGTGCAATTTCTGATTGTAGCTGAAATGTAAACTATGATTTATACCTGAAATATGCAAATTTTTCTAACAAAACATATGCTATACAATAAATATGTTATCAGACTGTCATCTGATGAAGTTGTTTCTTGGTTAGTGGCTATTTATATCTTTATTTGGTCGAATTTGTGATAGCTACTGATGGAGTAAAAAACTGATGGAGTAAGAAAAGTGGTGTCTTTTGCTAACGTGGTTAGATTTACATATTGTGTCTTCCCTGTAAAACATTTTAAAAATCGGACATGTTGGCTGGATTCACAAGATGTGTACCTTTCATATGCTGTATTGGACTTGTTAATGTGTGAAAGTTAAATATTTAAAAAAAATATCTTTTGAATTTCGCGCCCTGCACTTGAGCTGGATGTTGTCATAAGTGTACCGGTGTCGGGCTGCACCCCAAACAGGTTAAAACAATGTCTCTCTTTTTTATCTCTCTGTGTCATTTTCCTCCCTATGCATCTCTTTGCCTCTCTATCCCCTGCACAGAAAAAGTCAGGAAAAACAGGAGTGTCGAGAGAGAGAGATGAAGTGTGTATCCCAGTAGGCTTTTAGTGGGAAATTGAATCCCTCCTGTGTGCAATTCACACACACACACACATACACACACACATACACACACATACACACACACACACTCCCCCTGTCTCTCTGAAACCCTAACCCCAGTCCTGTTCCTCACACACACTGAAGAGAGGGCCAATCATCCCTCATAAGGTGAAACTCCCTACGCCAGCACATACACAATTAAACCCTGTGTCTATCTAACTAACTGACTGATTGTTTCACAGCGAGAATATTGCCACTTTCCCTGTATAACGTTCATCCAATGATCATTATGATATCATAGGGCCCAGCCCACAGAGCAGTCGCCCAGAGAGAATGAGACACAATGACTTGCATCTCCCATCCATTCTCCTTAGCGGGAACACACTTAGCCAATTCATTTCCTCCTAACACACTTATCCAAATCCAACCCACCACACTACATTTAATTTCCATGATAGCATTATCAATGCACGACTTAATGATAGCATCCACACATGCACATCCACACACGCACATACACACACGCACGCACACACACATGCACACACAAGCATGCACACACAGGCATGCGCACGCACGCACGCACGCACGCACACACACATACACACAAACACATAAAAGCAGGCACGCAGACACACCCACACACACACTCAAAATGTGCGCCTGGGTTTTTAATTATCTGTGTGTTAGCGTAAGGCGTGGGCCTATACATTACAGGGCATCTAAGTCAGAGTGTAGGGTTGAACGTGTGTGTGTGTGTCCGTGTGTGTGTGTACCAGTGGTAGTTACAGATCTATGGCCTACGGCAGTAGAATAATGGAAGGACCTCTAAGCTAAACGACCCGTGGCACGCCTTTAGGAGCTAACGACTTTCTAATGTTTTTAATGCACTTTTTATTATGCTTATCTGATTAGGTGGAGAGGGAGAGAGAGAGAGGGAGAGACAGAGAGAGAGAGAGAGAGAGAGAGAGAGAGAGAGAGAGAGAGAGAGGGGGAGAGAGGGAGAGAGAGGGAGAGAGAGGGAGAGAGAGAGAGAGAGAAGAGAAAACGGACAGTACCTACAGAGATGGAGTCTTTGATCTTTTGGCCTTGTTCTTGAGACCACTGGAAACCACTTCAATGACCATGGTCTTGATCTGGGTCTAGGCTCATGGTCTTGATCTGGGTCTAGGCTCATGGTCTTGATCTGGGTCTAGGCTCATGGTATTGATCTGGGTCTAGGCTCATGGTCTTGATCTGGGTCTAGGCTCATGGTCTTGATCTGGGTCTAGGCTCATGGTATTGATCTGGGTCTAGGCTCATGGTCTTGATCTGGGTCTAGGCTCATGGTCTTGATCTGGGTCTAGGCTCATGGTCTTGATCTGGGTCTAGGCTCATGGTATTGATCTGGGTCTATGCTCATGGTCTTGATCTGGGTCTAGGCTCATGGTCTTGATCTAGGTCTAGGCTCATGGTCTTGATCTGGGTCTAGGCTCATGGTCTTGATCTGGGTCTAGGCTCATGGTATTGATCTGGGTCTAGGCTCATGGTCTTGATCTGGGTCTAGGCTCATGGTATTGATCTGGGTCTAGGCTCATGGTCTTGATCTGGGTCTAGGCTCATGCTCTTGATCTGGGTCTAGGCTCATGGTCTTGATCTGGGTCTAGGCTCATGGTATTGATCTGGGTCTAGGCTCATGGTCTTGATCTGGGTCTAGGCTCATGCTCTTGATCTGGGTCTAGGCTCATGGTCTTGATCTGGGTCTAGGCTCATGGTATTGAACAACACCATAGTCTTTGTAGTCTCTAAACTCATGTGGTCAAAATGCATCTACAGACTCTTGTCAAAGGAATGGCACAACAGAAAAGGGACATGGCATTTTGCTTTTTAGTCAGATGGGTATTGCCTTGTGACTCAAACTGAATTCTTCCACTGTTCTATTGTTTGTTACATACAGTCTGAAACTGAAAGTCTGAAACTGCCATCGTTGAAGTCATGCGCAGCAAAGTAATCAGTGATTGGATCATCATTAACCAAATCAAAGCCAGTTAATTATTTTCAAACCACTGCAATACCCACATGTGTTGTGGCTAGGGCTGTTGTGGTGACCGTTTTACCGCCACACCGGCGGTCACGAGTCTTGAAGGCAGTCAAATTCCACGGTAATTAGGCTTCTCCAAGCTCTGATGCTGCTGATGGTCATTAGTAGCCTAACAAATGTGATAACTGCCTGGTACTCAGCACTCTATTGTCCCTCTAAATCACTCTGACATCAATGCAAATGTTACCGAATTGTTTATTTTTAATTTTTTAATCGAACACTTCATGAGAGCCCATGAGCTCATGTTGGGTAACATTTCAATAGGCTATGCAATTGCGCGAGAAAATAGAGTAGTGGCCTCTACTAAAAAGAGGAGGATCAGCTTTCTATAGGCTAGGCCTACTATATTTATTTCTCAACTTTCCTAATATACAGCACATTGCTTCGCTTTACAACAGGAGCATAGCCTACATGACTGGCATGAAAATGAACCACGGGAAAAGGATCCTCCATTCTCTATTTAAGTGCATAGATGACATGTATTTTTTCCCGCTGCCCCTGTTTCGATACAGGTCCATTATAAATCAAAACAAATTTCACACATATATTATTTATCAACACATAATTACATTTGCGGTCACTTTTGATCATGGTGTTTTCAGCTAATGGAACATTTGCGCTTACAGCCTACTACCATGTGTGCATTGCTGCTCTTATAATGTGAAGAAATAGCCTAATAGTTATCAACATTTGAAACTAAACGTTCTGATCTGCTGCGTAAGCCACATTGCATGAAACATATTTTTTGATGCTAGTGGTTCTTTTAATTTGGGATCTGTCGCATCCCACAACTGTCCCAGACTATGTTTGGAATATTTATTTCTCGCACAGAATAGAATAGGTTGACCTTTGTACTATGGGGGATAGTAGATTGACATAGACCGGTGCTTTTGCTGTTCGTTAGGCCTACTCATATTGTTGGCTGAGGAAAAGTAAATGTGGACAGTTCTTCCAATATCTTCAATATGCACCTCGGAATTGGATAAGGACGCGCGCAGATGTGTCTTCACTTGTAGCCTGTGAGAAAGATCCGATTACATGATGGAGTGCAGCATATGAATTTGTTTTTTTTTTACTGATAATTATCCATCAATTATTTGATATTTAAAAAAAATGGCTGCATTGGGCCTTTAAGATCTATTTGCAGCTGGAATTGTTGCATAGTGCATCTTTGAATGGTCTTTGTCTTCTCATGGTCTTGGGGATTTAGGTCTTGGTTCTGGAAGCGTTAGGTCTTGGTCTGGGTGTGGCTCGACAGTGGTTGGCTCTTGGTCTTGGTGTAGACGTGGTTCCTAAAGGGCTGAGCATTGGTCTATCATTTTTTTGAGAGTTCTGGTCTGGTTCTGGATGTAGTAACCAAAGGCTATGGTCAAGGTCTAGATGTGGTTCTCAAGCCTTTTAATCTTGGTTTAGTGTTTCCTAAGGGGTTGAATCTAGGTCTAAAAGTGGTTTCTAAGGGTTTGATTCTTGGTCTAGATGTAATTCCTAAGGGGTTGAGTCTAGGTCTAAAGGTGGTTTCTAAGGGTTTGATTCTTGGTCTAGATGTAATTCCTAAGGGGTTGAGTCTAGGTCTAAAGGTGGTTTCTAAGGGTTTGATTCTTGGTCTAGATGTAATTCCTAAGGGGTTGAGTCTAGGTCTAAAGGTGGTTTCTAAGGGTTTGATTCTTGGTCTAGATGTAATTCCTAAGGGGTTGAGTCTAGGTCTAAAGGTGGTTTCTAAGGGTTTGATTCTTGGTCTAGATGTAATTCCTAAGGGGTTGAGTCTAGGTCTAAAGGTGGTTTCTAAGGGTTTGATTCTTGGTCTAGATGTAATTCCTAAGGGGTTGAGTCTAGGTGTAGACGTAGTACTTGTGTGTTCTGGTCAGGGTGTGATTCTTGAGAACTCAAGTCTTGTTATATGTTTGGTTGATATAAGGTTAAGTATTGTTCTAGTTGTGGTTTCTAAAGGGTTAGGTATTGGTCTAGATGCTGTTTCAATAGGGTCGAATCTTGGTCTAGATGTGGTCCTCAAGGCTTCCATTCTTGGTCTAGATGTGGTTCCTCAAGGCGTCTAGTCTTGTTGTACGTGTGGTTCCTAACGGGTAGAGTCTTGGTCTGGATGTGGTTCCTAACTGGTATAATCTTGGTCTAAACGTGGTACTCAAGGCTTCTTGTCTTGGTCTTGGTCTCGATGTAAAACTCCAGGGTTCCGGTCTTGACTCCAGGGCTCCGGTCTTGACTCCATCTCTGCAGCGGTTGGATGATTGAGAGTTCTAAAGTGGGTATACACCAGGTGACTGTGTGTGTGGGTGGGGCAGAAGGAGACCGGGGGCTGGTTTGTGCTAATAGGGTTGGTGTAGAATTAGAATCACTGGGAACCCGGACAAGAACACCTGATTCAACTTTTCAACTAATCATCAAGCCCTCTGTCACGACTTCTGCCGAAGTCGTTGCCTCTCCTTGTTCGGGCGGTGTTCGGCGGTCGACGTCACCGGTCTTCTAGCCATCATCGATCCATTTTTCATTTTCCATTGGTTTTGTCTTGTCTTCCCACACACCTGTTTTCAATCCCATCCATTATCCTCTTGTGTATTTAACCCTCTGTTTCCCCTCATGTCTTTGTCAGAGATTGTTTCTTGTTAGTATTGTTTTTATGTGTATAGGTGCGCGACAGGTCTTCGTACCCATATTTGTTTTGTTCGTTTCTTATTTAGTGTTATGGAGCATGTATTTGGACTTTCATTAAAAGACTCCATTTTACACTACGTTTGACTCTCCTGCGCCTGACTTCCCTGCCACCTATACAAACGACTATGACAGAATCTCTGACCCAATATGAAGTCAGCAGGAGAGGACACTACGCTCATGGAGGTGGAGGAACGCGTCCGGGAACAAACGGAGGAGATTGAATGTTTGAGCGCAGTCATGGATCGCATTGTCCAGAAAATGGACCGCTGGGAGAGACAGGGAGTTTCTCCAGCGCCTCCACTCCCACAACCAGGGTATTCCTTGAACACTTTTTCCCCTCCTGAACCGAACAAAATCCATTTACCCCTACCCATTGGATACAACGGAGATACTGCCGGCTGCCAGGGTTTCCTCCTTAAACTTAAGTTGTATCTGGCCACGGTCTCCCCAGTACCATCAGACCGTGAGAAGAGTTGCGCCCTCGTCTCATGCCTCACCGGGAAAGCCCGGGAGTGGGCCAGCGCTGTGTGTAGAGAGGAGGATGCGGCGTTGGAGGATTTTGAGGAGTTCATCCGCCATTTCCGGAGAGTATTCGACCACCCATCCGAAGGCAAAGCGGCGGGTGAGCGCCTCTATCATCTGAGGCAGGAGACGAGGAGTGCACAGGAGTTTGCTTTGGAGTTTAGAACCTTGGCTGCCGGCGCTGGATGGAGCGACAGGGCCCTGATCGACCAGTACCGCTGTAGTCTACGCGAGGACGTCCGTCGGGAGCTGGCCTGTAGAGACACCACCCTCAACTTCGACCAGCTGGTGGACATGTCCATCAGGCTGGACAACATGCTGGCTACTCGTGGACGTCTAGATCGGGGTCTGGTTGTTCCATCCTCCCGCACCCTCTCTCCCGAACCTATGGAATTGGGAGGGATGGTGCGCAGGGAGACCGGAGGGGGTTCCTGCTCGAGCACCATTTATGGTCGCAGAGATCACACTGCTGTTCGGTGCCGGGTTGGTTCCTCTGGGAATAGAGAAGGCAGGCAGGGCACTCTGGCATCACCCCAGGTGAGTAGGCACCATTCTCATCCAGAGCCCTCTGTCGCACTTATGTTTGTCTCTGTCACTTTTCCGGACTTTTCCCTGCATTCCCAGTATAAGGCGCTAGTAGATTCAGGCGCAGCTGGGAATTTCATTAATAAAGCTCTAGCTCATAGTTTAGGGATCCCTATTGTTTCTGTGGATATGCCTTTCCCTATTCATGCCTTAGATAGTCGACCATTAGGTTCAGGGTTTATCAGGGAGGTCACCGCACCTTTGTGTATGATAACGCAGGAGGGTCACAAGGAGAAGATTAGTCTTTTCCTTATTGATTCTCCTGCGTATTCTGTGGTGCTAGGCCTACCCTGGTTAACTTGTCATAACCCCACTGTTTCTTGGCCACAGAGGGCTCTCACAGGGTGGTCGCGAGAGTGCTCAGGTAGGTGTTTAGGGGTTTCCGTTGGTGCTACTACGGTGGAAAATCCAGATCAGGTCTCCACCGTGCGCATTCCCCCCGAATATGCCGATTTGGCTCTCGCCTTCTGTAAAAAGAAGGCGACTCAATTACCACCCCATCGACGGGGGGATTGTGCGATAGATCTCCTGGTAGACGCTGCATATCCCAGGAGTCACGTGTATCCCCTGTCGCAAGCGGAGACGGTGGCTATGGATACATATATCTCTGAATCCCTGCGTCAGGGGTTCATTCAGCCATCCATTTCACCAGCCTCTTCGAGTTTCTTTTTTGTGAAGAAGAAGGATGGCGGTTTACGCCCGTGCATTGATTATCGAGGTCTCAATAAAATCACGGTGAAATATAGTTACCCGTTACCTCTGATAAATACAGTTATTGAGTCAATGAACGGGGCACGCTTCTTCACAAAATTGGATCTCAGGAGTGCGTACAATCTGGTGCGTATTCGGAAGGGTGATGAGTGGAAGACGGCATTTAGCACCACCTCAGGTCATTATGAGTACCTTGTCATGCCATATGGGTTGATGAATGCTCCATCAGTTTTCCAATCATTTGTAGATGAGATCTTCAGGGACCTGCATGGGCAGGGTGTAGTGGTGTATATCGATGATATTCTGATATACTCCGCTACACGCGCCGAGCATGTGTCCCTGGTGCGCAGGGTGCTTGGTCGCCTGTTGGAGCATGATCTATATGTCAAGGCTGAGAAATGCTTGTTCTTCCAACAATCCATCTCCTTCCTAGGGCATCGGATTTCCACTTCAGGAGTGGAGATGGAGAGCGACCGCATTACTGCCGTGCGTAATTGGCCGACTCCAACCACGGTAAAGGAGGTGCAGCGTTTTTTAGGGTTTGCCAATTACTACCGGAGGTTTATCCGGGGTTTTGGTCAGGTGGCTGCTCCCATTACCTGACTGCTAAAGGGGGGCCCGGTGCGCTTGCAGTGGTCGGCTGAGGCGAACAGGGCTTTTGGACACCTGAAGACTCTGTTTACCTCGGCGCCTGTGTTGGCTCATCCGGATCCCTCTTTGCCATTCATAGTGGAGGTGGACGCATCCGAAGCTGGGATAGGAGCAGTGCTCTCTCAGCGTTCGGGTGTGCCACTGAAGCTTCGCCCCTGTGCTTTCTTTTCGAAGAAGCTCACCTCGGCGGAGCGAAACTATGATGTGGGGGACCGGGAGCTGTTAGCTGTCGTACAGACCTTGAAGGCGTGGAGGCATTGGCTTGAGGGGGCTAAACACCCTTTTCTCATCTGGACTGACCACCGCAATCTGGAGTACATCCGGCAGGCGGAGAGAATGAATCCTCGCCAGGCAAGGTGGGCCATGTTTTTCACTCGTTTTGTGTTTACCCTTACTTACAGACCGGGCTCCCAGAACGTCAAGGCAGACGCATTGTCTCGGCTGTATGACACAGACTCCCATACTCCCAGCTTCGTGTTTGGTGGCGCCAGTAGTGTGGGAGCTGGACGCGGACATTGAGCGGGCGTCACGTGCAGAGCCCTCTCCTCCTGAGTGTCCAGCTGGTCGTCTGTACGTTCCGTCTGCTGTCCGCGACCGATTGATCTATTGGGCTCACACGTCACCCTCCTCTGGTCATCCAGGGATAGGTCGGACGATGCGCTGTCTTGATGGGAGGTACTGGTGGCCCACTTTAGCCAAGGACGTGAGGATTTATGTTTCCTCCTGCTCGGGGTGCGCCCAGTGCAAGGCTCCTAGACACCTGCCCAGAGGTAAGCTTCAACCTTTACCCGTTCCTCAACGGCCGTGGTCGCACCTGTCGGTGGATTTTTTGACTGATCTTCCACCTTCACAGGGTTACACCACGATCCTGGTCGTTGTGGATCGGTTTTCGAAGTCCTGTCGTCTCCTCCCTTTGCCCGGTCTCCCTACGGCCTTACAAACTGCAGAGGCCCTGTTTACACACGTTTTCCGGCACTATGGGGTGCCTGAGGATATAGTGTCTGATCGGGGTCCCCAGTTCACATCAAGGGTCTGGAAGGCGTTCATGGAACGTCTGGGGATCTCGGTTAGTCTTACCTCAGGTTTTCACCCCGAGAGTAATGGGCAGGTGGAGAGAGTTAACCAGGATGTGGGCAGGTTTTTGCGGTCCTATTGCCAGGACCGGCCGGGGGAGTGGGCGAAGTTCGTGCCCTGGGCAGAGATGGCCCAGAACTCGCTACGTCACTCCTCCACTAACCTCACTCCTTTTCAATGTGTATTAGGGTATCAGCCGGTTCTGGCTCCTTGGCATCAGAGCCAGACCGAGGCTCCTGCGGTGGACAATTGGTTTCGGCGCGCTGAGGAAATCTGGGAGGCAGCCCACGTCCACCTTCAGCGCGCCATAAGGCGCCAGAAAATTGGCGCAGACCGTCGCCGCAGTGAGGCCCCGGTGTTCGCACCAGGGGACAGGGTCTGGCTCTCGACCCGAAACCTGCCCCTCCGCCTGCTCTGCCGGAAGCTGGGTCCGCGGTTTGTGGGGCCGTTTAAAGTCCTGAGGAGAGTGAACGAGGTATGTTATAGGTTACAACTGCCCACTAATTACCGTATTAACCCCTCGTTCCATGTGTCTCTCCTCAGGCCGGTGGTGGCTGGCCCGCTCCAGGAGGCTGAAGTGCGTGAAGTTCCTCCACCTCCTCTTGACATCGAGGGGGTCCAGGCGTACTCTATTCGATCCATTTTGGATTCGAGACGTCGGGCGAGGGGCCTTCAGTACCTCGTGGACTGGGAGGGGTACGGGCCGGAGGAGAGATGCTGGGTTCCGGTGGAGGACGTTTTAGATCCTTCCATGTTAAAAGAATTCCACCGCCTCCATCCGGATCGCCCTGCACCTCGCCCTCCGGGTCGTCCCTGAGGCCGGTGTCGACGCGCGGCTGGAGGGGGGTACTGTCACGACTTCTGCCGAAGTCGTTGCCTCTCCTTGTTCGGGCGGTGTTCGGCGGTCGACGTCACCGGTCTTCTAGCCATCATCGATCCATTTTTCATTTTCCATTGGTTTTGTCTTGTCTTCCCACACACCTGTTTTCAATCCCATCCATTATCCTCTTGTGTATTTAACCCTCTGTTTCCCCTCATGTCTTTGTCAGAGATTGTTTCTTGTTAGTATTGTTTTTATGTGTATAGGTGCGCGACGGGTCTTCGTACCCATATTTGTTTTGTTCGTTTCTTATTTAGTGTTATGGAGCATGTATTTGGACTTTCATTAAAAGACTCCATTTTACACTACGTTTGACTCTCCTGCGCCTGACTTCCCTGCCACCTATACAAACGACTCTGACACCCTCAATGTGTTGAATCTGGTGGGTTTGTCCTGGGATACAGCTAAAATGTGTACTGTTGGGGTACTGGAGGAGGAAACACTGTGTTATACAACACACACTCGAATTCAGGCACATACACTGGCATACATGCACACCCACGCACACACACACACACACACACACACACACACACACACACACACACACACACACACACACACACACACACACACACACACACACACACACACACACACACACACACACACACACACACCAAAACACATCCTGTTTCAAAAGCGGTACAATATCTAGGATACTACAGAATAATTAATAGCAACAAGGGCTAACACAAACTTCAACAACAACCAATTATATTTCCACTATGTACAATCTAGGCCAGCACAGCAGCGAAAGCCCATAAAACTACTTAAAATACTTGTGTCTAAAAGTGTCTAACTTGAAGCTAGAGTAAACACCAGAAGTGGAGAGAGAAGCCTTTTAGCAAGCACAGGGAAAGAAATCAGCTGCTGCCGAGTGCCAGACAGAGATTAGTGCAAAACAATATCATTCTTTGAATATTTGCTTAATGTATCTTTGAGCGGCATTAAAAGATGGCATCGGAGCGCGAAACAGCTCTGTACACAGTGGCGGCGGTTTGCTCTAGAGCTAATTTTGGTAATCTCACCTGCTAAGGCCTTTATCTTGGTGAAACAATTTGTCTCCGGCGTAAACATTGAACCAGCGATGGAGATCTGCCGGGGGCTGACAGCTTTTACGTCTGAGCAGCCCGTATCTGAGGACCACACCAAACACATGGATAATCACACACAGTCAGTCTATTTCCCTCTGTCTATCGCTCTATTCTCTTCCTCTCTCTCGCTCTATCCCTCTCTTTCCTTTTTTTCTCTCCATTCCCTCGCTCTGTCTCTTTCTCTGCAGCTCTATCCCTCTTTTTTATTAATCTCTTCTGCTGTCTCTTTACTTTTTCCATTCTTTCTTTCTCTTCCTCTCCCTCTTCCTCTGTTTCCCGTGGTTTTAGTGTTATCCTCTCTCTCCACAGTGTTGTTAATGTGGGCTGTAATCAGAAGAGCAGGCCTTAATTCCCACTTTTATAAACCCACTTAAACAAACACACTGAGACGAGCTGAGCTGTGCTGCGGAGGGGAAAGTACTCATGAATTTTAATGGTCTGCCATGAAAACAGACCGTTACTTAGCTCCTAATGGTGAACGGAGCAGTGTAGGAACTAGACTGGTGCACACTCAGACGCACACAGAGACGGAGTTAGTTCATTAACACTCGTGTTCACTCAAGTCTCTGTCTGGTTTGGTGAAGAGTGCGCGAGACTGTTCAGAGTAATACTGCTGTAGATGGTGGATGCTAGCGCTACGTCAGCTACTGCAGCCGCGCAGAAAGCTGTCTGAACTCTAACTGAGGGACCGTCACCTACGCTACAACCTGAGACACATTTGGAACAACAGCTGTACCTTTCCCGCGTTATATTTGTGTGGTCAATCTCTACCCTTACAACTAGAACCCTGGGTTTTTCCAAACTAAGTGACCTCGCCAGTGAAACATTTGATTTGGGCCCTGGTGATAACGCAACATTCACCTGAGGTTAGGTCTGTTGGGTCTGTCGGGATGTTGCCAGGATACAGCCAGGGATGACACACTGACGGCTACCACAGTGAGGGTAGTGTGGTCATGGCCGTGGGCAGGCTCTCTGTGCACCCACCAATACGTTGTAGTCTGTGTAGGGCATCAGGTTGGTTACTGTGACGTGAGGTCTGACGTGTTTTTGTGTGCGGGTCTGTAAGGTGGAAGGTGGATCTCGTAGCGTTCAATCTCTCCATTACCGATGACAGCAGGGGACCAGGTGGCCTACGGAGGGAGGGACACACAAACACACGGGCAACAACTTTTGACCCAAAAATTACACAAAGTCATGTGGTTATTCTCAATTCTCAAGAAGGCTATTAGTATGCAGTTAACAATCAACTGACATCATCTCTCCCAGAGTGCAGTGCAGAGGTGCAAGGGGCAGAGGGAGGCCTGTGATTGGCAGTTCAGTGTTCTGTGCTGTGGAACGCTTTTAGATGGATGAGTTCCAGGAAGTGATGTTGTACTGTACAGTGTGTGTGTATGTGTGTGTGTGTGTATGTGTGTGTGTGTGTGTGTGTGTGTGTGTGTGTATGTGTGTGTGTGTGTGTGTGTGTGTGTGTGTGTGTGTGTGTGTGTGTGTGTGTGTGTGTGTGTGTGTGTGTGTGTGTGTGTGTGTGTGTGTGTGTGTGTGTGTGTGCGCACCGTATAGAGAGAGAAAGAGAGTGAGAGAGAGAGCGAGAGCGAGAGACTCCCTGACATTGACCAAAGTGGAAAATTCTCTTCATCACATTTAAAACAGGGTTCATCCCAGCAGGCCAACATGCTCCATGCTAAAATAATGAAACTGTAGTAATGGAATTACTGCATGCAAAAACTACAGCATGTTGCCTAGCTTGCGCTGCCTGCTGCATGTGATTTTGTCAGCATTTTTAGGGAATCATCTAATACAAAGGAAGGCTAAAACGATGTGGAACCACAGTGCAGTTGAAAATGGGAACTTGTAATGAAATATGGAGAGTGTGATTAGGAAGAGGAATTCAGCTGCTCTGATTGTTGACAAATAGGTGAGACAATAAGGTAATGAATGGTGTGACCCGGAAAACCCACCCACCCACAAACAAACACACACACACACACACACACATGCCACATCTATGTGTGTTTCTGTTGACTAGGCTGGGCAATACGTAGCCAGAGCGCGAGTGCTTTCAGATGTCAGTTCCAGACTGAATGCCCTGTTGTAATCTGGGGATAGTGGAGATCAGAGAAGATAGAGATCTGGGACTGGCAGGTACAGTTATTAAGGGAAGGTCCATTTGCAACACAAGAGGTTGGTGGCACCTTAATTGGGGAGGACGGGTTCGTGGTAATGACTGGAGCGGAATTCGTGCAATGCCTACAATTACATCCAAAAAATGGATTCCAGGTGTCTGATGCCATTCCATTTGCGCCGTTCTGGCCATTATTATGGGCCATTCTCCCCTCAACAGCCTCTTTGTGTGTGTGTGTGTGTGTGTGTGTGTGTGTGTGTGTGTGTGTGTGTGTGTGTGTGTGTGTGTGTGTGTGTGTGTGTGTGTGTGTGTGTGTGTGTGTGTGTGTGTGTGTGTGTGTGTGTGTCTGTGTGTGTGTGTGTGTGTGTGTGTGTGTGTGTGTGTGTGTGTGTGTGTGTGTGTGTGTGTCTGTGTGTGTGTGTGTGTGTGTGTGTGTGTGTGTGTGTGTGTGTGTGTGTGTGTGTGTGTGTGTCTGTGTGTGTCTGTGTCTGTCTGTGTCTGTGTGTGTCTGTGTGTGTGGACATGTTTAACTATTCTTGTGGGGACTTCACGAATTTGGGGAGAAAAATAACAGTAAACAAACAAAAATGTTGTTATTCCCCACAAGGTCAAATGCTATTTCTAGGGAGTTTAGGGTTAAGGTTAGAATTAGTGTTATGGCTAGAATTACGTTAAGGGTTAGGAGCTAGGGTTAGTTTTAGGGTTAGGGTTAAGGTTAGGTTTTTGGGTTAAGGTTAGGGTTAAGGTTAGGGTTAGGGTAAGAATACAGGTTAGGTTTAGGGTTAGGGGTCAGGGAAAATTGGATTTTGAATGGGACTGAAGGTTAGTTGTAGAAGACTGTGTGTGTGTCAGTGTGATGGCCCTCCCTTTCCTTTCCCTTCAATTTATAAATAACTAGAAAAAAAACAGATGAAAACTGAAAAAAACAAAAACAAAGCGTAGCTGAAAAAGGTTACTAAAACTAAAGGAATTAACAAATCACCACTAGCTGTGAATAAACACACAAACACTTCTTAGACTGCAAGAAGCCACGGTGATGGCCGTGCCAAACACCCAAACACACCGAGGAACAACCAGTCGGCTTGAAAATAAATAAACTGCTGAATATGCAAATAGCAGAACCAATGTGAGCGTCTTACACGTGTAACACTCCTCATCTCGTTAGACATGTAAATGCAGCTGTTAACAAAATGAATGAAACAACAATAGTCTGAAAAAAACGACGACAACAACAACAACTAGAAGCCAGGGTTGGGGGAAATGAATTATTCAAACTAGTTTATGTAAATGTTGTCTTTGTTTGAAGTCACAGACACTTCTGTCTGTCTGTGTTTCTGGCACTTTCTCAAGACTGGGAGAAGAGACGGAGAAGTGCGTGTGTGTGTGTGTGTGTTTGTGTGTGTTTGAGAGAGCGAGCGAGCACGCACGTGTGTGTGTGTCAGTGAATATAGTCTGTGGGTGTATTGATACACAGGACCGCTAAGCTGCAAAGCTTGCTTGGTGACATGAATTTCCCCTGAATAGTGTTTGTCAGGCAGCCAAGGCCCTGGTAGCTAGCCCTCTCTCTGGAGAGCCCTCTATTCAACCAGCAGGCACACTGCTAGGGTTTAAACAACCTTAACACACTGATAGCACCCTGTTACACATGTTCTGGGAAGAGGCTGTATTGTCCTTAGTATGGTACCAGAGGAGGTAGGATTGAGGTAAAGGCTAAGCTTATTCTGAGATTCAAATAGTAGTCATGAATGGAAATCCGTTGGATTATTGGATTCCAGTATGAATTTGAAGAGAGGAAGAGATTGGAACAGGAGACAGCAAACTTTTCCGCAACTTTAGATAATGCTGACTTAAGAGTCTCAATCAGGTCATTAACTAATGAATGTCAGGAATAGGAATGTTCCCATGATGTGCAAGGAATGTTTCCAAGAGACCATCAGGCAACGTCCTAACAACTGATACACAGAAAATGTTTCTGCAACGTTCCCATGAAACATTAATATCTTATATTCTGAAAACGTGGCAACAATGTTCTGTGTATGTTTAGTGTGACGTTGATGGAATATTCTCCTGGCCCACAGAAACTGGACACATGATTCTTCCTGCAACGTTCCATAAAACACATCTAGAACATGAATGTTGTATATTTCAGCCACGTTCTAGATCATTTATGTTTGACATTAAGGGAATGTTCTCCTAACTAACACCAAAACAACCTTAAAAAGTTCTCAGAAAGTTTTTGGTAACATAGATAGAATGTTCCCCTAACTAAAGGAAAACTGGACACTCAAACTTTAGGGGAACATTACAGGTAACATTAGAACAACATTTTCTCTCCCTAGAATTGTTAGCTGAAAGGATTAAAAGGAGAAGAAGAGAACAATTGAGAAAGAGAGAGGGAGAGACAGCCAGAGAGACAATGCTAAGTTATACCTGGGTGTTAGTCAGCACTAGCGTCTCTCTGTGTTACCAAGGTCAGATATAAACAGGGATATTCTAATTGGGCTGAACCAGGAAGAAACACTAACACACAATCACCTCTGACCCCTAAAGCATTGCTACGACAGGGGTGTGTCTAAAATTACAATGGCTTTAGCATGTTCATACAGTTAGCATTAGCATAGGGGCGTGTGTATGTGCATGTATGTGTGTGTGTGTGCGTGTGTGGGCGGGACATGATGGTCTAAATTAGACGTCTTCATTCAGGCTTAGCTAGCGTCTTTTTAATATGGCCGACAGGAAGGAAGTCACTACAGACAGGGTCAACACCCTGCCTACTTCCTGAAGGGGACCTTGAGTTGAGTGTCTGTCTGAACACATAGTTCTCTAAGTGTGTATGTACACAATGTGTGTGTGCGCGTATGGTGTGTGTGTGTGTGTTATATGAGAGAGAAAGAGCTCAGAGAGAGAACTGCTGATAATTACTACACTCAATATAAGCATGAATAACAATATGACATTGCCCTGTGTACTCTAGTGTTTCTAAGATTGTCTACCACAAATTGAGGCATATTCCCTGTTCAGCCACGAATGCGTGGCCAAGCAGGAGTCCAACACCATCACAACGGTGGTAGGCCTGATCACCGATAACGATGAGACAACCTACAGGGAGGAGGTCGGAGACCTGGCAGTGTGGTGCCAGGACAACAACCTCTCCCTCAACGTGATCAACACAAAGGAGCTGATCGTGGACTACAGGAAAAGGAGGGCCGGACAGGCCCCCATTCACATCGACGGGGCTGTAGTGTAGCGAGCCGAGAGTTTCAAGTTTCTTGGTGTCCACATCACCAACAAACTATCATGGTCCAAACACACCAAGACAGTCGTGAAGAGGGCGCGCCTTTCCCCCTCAGGTCCCCAGATCCTCAAAACGTTCTACAGCTGCAACATCGATCGCATCCTGACCAGTTGCATCACCTCCTGGTATGGCAACTGCTCGGCATATGACCATAAGGCGCTACAGAGGGTAGTGCGTACGGCCCAGTACATCACTGGGGCCAAGCTTCCTGACATCCAGGACCTCTATACTAGGAGGTGTCAGAGGAAGGCCCTAAAAATTGTCAAAGACTCTAGTCACCCAAGTCATAGACTGTTCTCTCTGCTACCGCATGGCAAGCAGTACCGGAGCGCCATGTCTAGGACCAAAAAGCTCCGTAACAGCTTCTACCCCCAAGCCATAAGACTGCTGAACAATTAAGCAAATTGACCACCCGGTCTATTTACATTGACCCCCCACCCCCTGTGTTTTAACACTGCTGCTACTCGCTGTTTATTTTCTGTACAGGTACCCCCTGTACATAGCCTCGTTATTGTAATTTTAGTGTGTATTTTTTATTTTAATTTATTTGAGTTAATTTAGTAAATATTTTCTTAACTCTATTTCTTGAACTGCATTGTTGGTTATGGGCTCGTAATTAAGCATTTCACGGTAAGATCCACACCTGTTGTATTCGGCGCATGTGACAAATAAAATGTGATTTGATTTGATAGACTTTAATATGTTTAATCGTTAATATGTTTCATAAATGTATTATTGTTTCACCCATCCAGTTGGTATGGCTGCAGGTTATGGAGGGTGTAGCTAGTAGTGTTGCCTGGTAGCGGTGCTGCTGGAGAGGCTGCGTGGCTGTGACAGTGTGGAAGTGGAGTTGAGGTGGACGATGTAGTGGGTTATAAACTCGTTGGGCTGGGCAGTGGGGTGGAGCAGGGGGGCTGACACACTATGGTTTATTGGTTTAGGTCCAGTCTACTACCACACAATTGGTCCAGAGCTCTGAGACAGGTGCTATCTAACGGCTTCATTTCGAACACAGCGTGTTAAAGTGACTACAGCTTTTCAGTAAAAAAGAACAAAGAGAAAATAGGGATTATCATTTTTTCATCAATGCAGAAGAAAAGCCTCGTGCACGGGTGTGTGCGTGTGTGTGGTGATGAGAAGCAAAGAGATGAGAAGAGAGGGGGACTTTGTGTGGCGGAATTATCATTTGACAACGGAACGTCAAGAGTGACATCACAAGGACAAACAGTGATTTGGCGGGCCCTATTCCAGGGATTAGAATTGAGGACACACACAGAACACAGAAACACACACACACCAATGTGCAAATCGGCTCATTTAGCGAGCGCCAGGGGCACGGCCATACAGCAAATTATATTTATGGATTTATTCAATGGAGGTTATATGGCCCGGGATATCAACTATGAGCTGGGGAGAGATTGCGTTGAATCAGAGGAAATATTGTAATTTAACTTAAGTTTGTGACTGGCCATTTCCACTGAGTGGTTACTGCCACGCTGCCCGTCGCCAAGCTCAAGCCAAGGAATCCTTCACACACACACGCTCACACACGCTCACACACACGCTCACGCACACACACACAGACACACACACACACACACACACACACACACACACACACACACACACACACACACACACACACACACACACACACACACACACACACACACACACACACACACACACACAGCAAGGAATCCTTCACACACATCTAGTGTACAACAGCTCTGGTTATTTTCATAATTACATACAGAAACGCAGGCACAAACATTTTCACATCAATATATACCGTTTTTTACAATCACTTTGGCACTAATTTCGGAACCTTGATGTCATTTTTCAAAACTCTAGACACAAAACTCACAACCAATGATCAAAATGCAAAATTTTCAAAACTCTAACAGTTTTTCCAATTGCTTGGATACAATACACATAAAGCTAAGATCATTTGTTCATTGAACTAAAATCACCTGTTCAAAATGACACAACTTAACATCAAAGTATTACCATTTCAAAAAGCAATTCACACATTACATCTGAGATGACTGTCTATTCATTTCATTACAATGATCTAACTATCAATTGATACAACTGCTCAAAATGATAAGTAACTGTTGCATTACTCTTAATGCAGAGTTTTATGGAAACTGACTAACAATATTCCATGTTTAGATCATGAAAGTTTCAGGATAACGAGATCCATTGACACCATTTACCGTGGAACATGAACCAATTGGACTACATTATCTATGGATGTAATATTTCATCATCATTCTTTATCAGATACTGTTTCTATGGTCCCATGTACCACCTTTCCAGATCATGTTATCAGATTTGACATTACTGTACACATTACTGCCACTTTATTAGGTACACCTATCTAGTACTGGGTAGGACCCCCTTTTGCCTCCACAACAGCCTGAATTATTCATGGTGTTGTACGTTAAGAGATGCCATTCTGCACGCCACACGCCATTAACACAGCCTGTGTTACAAGTGATGCCCGTTTTGAGTTTTGTGTCTAAAGTTTTAAAAAATGACCACAAGGTTCTGAAATTAGTGCCAAAGTGGTTGTAAAAAACTGTAATATCCACACACACACAATAGCCACTGAGTTCTGTGTTCAGTGTGTCCTCCGTTAACGAAGTCTAAGGAGAGTTTACCCTCCTTTATTCTCTCTCCTCTCCTCCAGCTTTCACATAAAAAAGGAATGGGTTAACTATGGAAATAGTATGATTTTTTTGCTTCCTAGTCTGTCTGGCTAAGTCTTCCTTGTGTCCTGCTTCCTTACCCTCCCTCCCTCCCTCCCTACTACCTGCTCTGATTGATAATTTCTGAAAGCTCATTTCAAGGTAATGTTTTCATCCCCCATTTACATTTCACTGTACCAGGGTAATGGTCACACACACACACACACACACACACACACACACACACACACACACACACACACACACACACACACACACACACACACACACACACACACACACACAGTAGCAGGATAATGGCGCTCCAGCAAGGGCAAGTGGATCAAGGTGATTGAGCGTGCTCGGAGCATGCTGCATTGCTAACTACTAACGGCTAACGGCTCCCCCAGTTGTCACCGGGACCAGAGGGAGGAGAGAAGGAGAGAGGGGGAGGTAGCCTCAAGCTCACCTTAGCTCACCCTCACCCAGCACTAACCCTTACCACCCCTTGACTTATTCCACAGTTTGTTGTGTTACTGCCAGAATTCAAAATTGATTACATTACATTTTTTCTCTCACACATCTACACATAATAGCCCATTATATATTTTTCAAATGTATTGAAAATCAAATACAGAAATATGTAATTTGCATAAGTACTCAAACCCCTGTGTCAATACATGTTAGAATCACATTTGGCAACGATTACAGCTGTTAGACATCTGGGTAAGTCTCTAAGAGCTTTCCACACCTGGATTGTACAATATTTGTCCACTATTCTTAAAAAAATTATTCAAGCTCAGTCAAATTGGTTGTTGATCATTGCTAGACAACCATTTTCAATTCCTGCCATAGATTTTCAAGCAGATTTACGTTAAAACTGACAATGATTGCTCTTTGAATCTCTCAGTCAAATCAGAGGCGATTTCTACTGGCAGGCAGCACTGCCACAAAAAAAAGATGTTGGCTCTTAGATGGCAATCACCTTACTCTCTCCCAATTCTCCAGTGGATACAGTTGCTATTAGAAATTATAACATTAGAATTATCGAACGCGAAAATGAATGGTGCTAATCAATGAACAATTAAGGCCTGGACAAATATACTTGACTCTGTAAGGAATAATCTCAAATCTTAAAGACCAACACATATTGTACAAATAAACAATCTACAGTGGCTTTAGAAAGTATTCATACCCCTTGACTTATTCCACATTTTACTTTGTTACAGCCTGAATTCAAAATGGATTAAATAAATAAAAATCTCTCACCTATCTACACACAATACCCCATCATGAAAACATGTTTTCAGACATTTTTGCAAAATGTATTTAAAAAGAAATACAGAAATATCTCATTTACATAGTTGTTCACACCCCTGAGTTAATACTTGTTGAAGCACCTTTGGCAGTGATTACAGCTGTGAGATACTTCCGGTGCCGACAGAGATGGGCGCCTCACGTTCCTAGGAAACTATGCAGTATTTTTTTTTAATGTATTATTTCTTACATTGTTACCCCAGGAAATCTTAAGTCTTATTACATACAGCCGGGAGGAACTATTGGATATAAGAGCAACGTCAACTTACCAACATTACGACCAGGAATACGACTTTCCCGAAGCGGATCCTCTGTTTGGTCCACCACCCAGGACAATGGATCGGACCCCAGCCGGCGACCCAAAACAACTGCGCCTCAGAAGGTGTAGACGGAGCGGTCTTCTGGTCAGGCTCAGTAGACGGGCACATCGCGCACCGCTCCCGAGTATACTACTCGCCAATGTCCAGTCTCTTGACAACAAGGTAGTCGAAATCCGAGCAAGGATCCAGAGAGACATCAGAAATTGTAACGTTCTTTGTTTTACGGAAACATGGCTCACTCGGGATACGTTATCAGAGCCGGTACAGCCACCTGGTTTCTTCAATCAATGCGCCGACAGAAACAAACATCTCTCTGGTAAGAAGAAGGGCGGGGGTGTATGCCTTACGATTAACGCGACGTGGTGTGATCATAACAACATACAGGAACTTAAGTCCTTTTGTTCACCTGACCTAAAATTCCTTACAATTAAATGCCGACCGCATTATCTACCAAGAGAATTCTCTTCGATTATAATCACAGCCGTGTATATCCCCCCCAAACAGACACCTCGACGGCCCTGAAAGAACCTTATTGGACTCTATGTAAACTGTAAACCACATATCCTGAGGCTGCATTTATTGTAGCTGGGGATTTTAAAAAGGCTAATCTGAAAACAAGGCTCCCTAAATTTTATCAGCATATCGAATGCGCAACCGCCCGGGATCATTGTTACTCTAACTTCCGCGACGCATACCAAGCACTCCCCCGCCCTCCTTTCGGAAAATCTGACCACGACTCCATTTTGTTGCTCCCAGCCTATAGACAGAAACTAAAACAGGAAACGCCCGTGCTCAGATCTGTTCAACGCTGGTCCGACCAATCGGATTCAACGCGTCAAGATTGCTTCGATCACGTGGACTGGGATATGTTCCGCATAGCGTCGGACAATAACATTGATGAATACGCTGATTCGGTGAGCGAGTTTATTAGCAAGTGCATCGGTGATGTTGTACCCACAGCGACTATTAAAACCTTCAGAAACCAGAAACCGTGGATTGATGGCAGCATTCGCGCAAAACTGAAAGCGCAAACCAATGCTGTTAATCAGGGCAAGGCGACCGGAAACATGACCGAATACAAACAGTGTGGCTATTCCCTCCGCAAGGAATCAAACAATCTAAGCGTCAGTATAGAGACAAAGTAGAGTCGCAATTCAACGGCTCAGACACGAGAGGTATGTGGCAGGGTCTACAGTCAATCACGGACTGCCCCATCTTGGACCACAATGTCTTGCTCCCAGACAAACTAAACAACTTATTCGCTCGCTTTGAGGACAATACAGTGCCACCGACACGGCCCGGTACCAAAACTTGCGGGTGCTCCTTCTCTGCAAGCAAAGTGAGTAAAAGATTTAAACGTGTTAACCCTCGCAAGGCTGCCGGCCCAGACGTCATCCTTAGCCGCGTCCTCAGAGCATGCTGGCTGGTGGTGTGTGGTTGGTGTGTTTACGGACATATTCAATCAATTCTTTTCCCAGTCTGCTGTTCCCACATGCTTCAAGAGGGCCACCATTGTTCCTGTTCCCAAGAAAGCTAAGGTAACTGAGCTAAATTACTATCGCCCCGTAGCACTCACTTCTGTCATCATGAAGTGCTTTGAGAGACTAGTCAAGGACCATATCACCTCCACCTTACCTGACACCCTAGACCCACTCCAATATGCTTACCGCCCCAATAGGTCCACAGAGGACGCAATCGCAATCACACTGCACACTCCCCATCTGGACAAGAGGACTACCTATGTAAGAATGCTGTTCATCGACTACAGCTTAGCATTTAACACCATAGCACCCTCCAAACTCGTCATTAAGCTCGAGACCCTGGGTCTCGACCCCGCCCTTTGCAACTGGGTGCTGGACTTCCTGACGGGCCGCCTCCAGGTGGTGAGGGTAGGAAACAACATCTCCACCCCGCAGATCCTCATCAATGGGGCCCCACAAGGGTGCGTTCTCAGCCCTCTCCTGTACTCCCTGTTCACCCATGACTGCGTGGCCATGCACGCCTCCAACTCAATCATCAAGTTTGCAGATGACACTACAGTGGTAGGCTTGATTACCAACAACGACGAAACGGCCTACAGGGAGGAGGTGAATGCCCTCGGGGTGTGGTGTCAGGAAAATAACCTCTCACTCAACGTCAACAAAACAAAGGAGATAATCGTGGACTTCAGGAAACAGCAGAGAGAGCACCCCCCTATCGACATCGACGGGACAGTAGTGGAGAAGGTGGAGAGTTTTAAGTTGCTCGGCGTACACATCACGGACAAACTGAAATGGTCCACCCACACAGACAGCGTGGTGAAGAAAGCGCAGCAGCGCCTCTTCAACCTCAGGAGGCTGAAGAAATGTGGCTTGTCACCAAAAACACTCACAAACTTTTACAGATACACAATCGAGAGCATCCTGTCGGGCTGTATCACCGCCTGGTACAGCAACTGCTCCGCCCACAACCATAAGGCTCTCCAGAGGGTAGTGAGGTCTGCACAACGCATCACCGGTGGCAAACTACCTGCCCTCCAGGACACCTACACCACCCGATGTCACAGGAAGGCCAAAAAGATCATCAAGGACAACAACCACCCGAGCCACTGCCTGTTCACCCCGCTATCATCCAGAAGGCGAGGTCAGTACAGGTACATCAAAGCAGGGACGAGAGACTGAAAAACAGCTTCTATCTCAAAGCCATCAGACTGTTAAACAGGCATCACTAACATAGAGTGGCTGCTGCCAACATACTGACTCAAATCTCTAGCCACTTTAAAAATAAAAAATTGGATGTAATAAATGTATCACTAGCCACTTTAAACAATGCCACTTTATATAATGTTTACATACCCTACATTACTCATCTCATATGTATATACTGTACTCTATACCATCTACTGAATCTTGCCTATGCCGTTCGGCCATCGCTCATCCATATATTTTTATGTGCATATTCTTATTCATTCCTTTACACTTCTGTGTATTAGGTAGTTGTTGTGAAATTGTTAGATTACTTGTTAGATATTACTGCATGGTCGGAACTAGAAGCACAAGCATTTCGCTACACTCGGATTAACATCTGCTAACCATGTATATGTGACAAATAACATTTGATTTGATTTGATTTGAGTCTTCCTGGGTAAGTATCTAAGAGCTTTCCACACCTGGACTGTGAAGCATTTGCCAATTATTATTTTCAACATTCTTCAAGCTCTGTCAAATTGTTTCTTGGTCATTGCAAGACAACCATTTTCAGTTCTTGACAAAGATTTTCATGTAGATTTAAGTCAAAACTGTAACTCGGCCACTCAGGAACGAACATTCACTGTCTTTTTGGTAAGCTCCAGTGCCTTGTGTTTTAGGTTATTTTCCTGCTGAAAGGTGAATTCATCTCCCAGTGTCTGGTGGAAAGCAGACTGAACCAGGTTTTCCTCTAGGATTTGCCTGTGCTTTGCTCCGTTCCGTTTCTTTTTCATCCTGAAAAACTGGGTGTATTGATACACAACCCAAAGTGTAATTACTAACTTTCCCATGCTTAAAGGGATATATTCAAAGTCTGCTTTTTATTTTATTTTACCCATCTACCAATAGGTGCCCTTCTCTGCGAGGCATTGGAAAACCTCTGTGGTCGTTGTGGTTGAATCTGTTTGAAATTCACTGCTCAACTGAGGGACCTTACATATCAGTGTATGTGTGGGGGGTACAGAGATGAGGTAGTCATTCAAAAATTATTTTAAACATTATTATTGCGCACAGAGTGAGTCCATGCAACTTATTATGTGACTTGTTAAGCACATTTTTACTCTTGTACTAATTTAGGCTTGCCATAACAAGTGGGTTGAATACTTTATTGACTCAAGACATTTCAGCTTTTCATTTTTAATAAATGTGTTAACATTTCGAGAAACATACTTCCACTTTGACATGATGGGGTATTGTGTGTAGGCCAGTGACAAAAAAATCTAAATTCAGGCTGTAAAACAAGTCAATGGGTGTGAATACTTTCTGAAAGGCACTGTACACTACCGGTCAAAGGTTTCAGAACACAAACTCACACCTTTATCACACCACCTTTATCACACCACCTTTATCACACCAACTATATCACACCACAGGCATCACACCACAGGTATCACGCTACCTATATCACACCACAGGTATCACACCACCTATATCACACCACCTTTATCACACCACAGTTATCACACCACAGGTATCACACCACAGGTATCACACCACCTATATCACAACACCTTTATCACACCACCTTTATCACACCACAGGTATCACAACACCTATATCACGACACCTTTATCACCCCACCTATATCACACCACAGGTATCACACCACCTATATCACACCACCTTTATCACACCACCTTTATCTCACCACAGGTATCACACCACAGATATCACACCACAGGTATCACACCACCTATATCACACCACCTTTATCACACCATCTTTATCACACCAACTATATTGTACCACCTTAATAACACCATCTTCATCACACCACCTTTATCACACCACTGGTATCACACCACAGGTATCACAACACCTTTATCACACCAACTATATCACACCACAGGTATCTCACCACAGGTATCACACCACAGGTATCACACCACCTTTATCACACCACCTTTATCACACCACCTTTATCACACCACAGGTATCACACCACCGGTATCACACCACCTTTATCACACCACCTTTATCACACCACCTATATCACACCACAGGTATCACACCACAGATATCACACCACCTTTATCACACCACAGGTATCACACCACAGGTATCACAACACCTTTCTCACACCACCTGTATCACACCACCTTTATCACACCACCTATATCACACCACCTATATCACACCACTTGTGTCACACCACAGGTATCACACCACCTATATCACACCACCTGTGTCACACCACAGGTATCACGCCACCTATATCACACCACCTGTATCACACCACCTGTGTCACCTGTGATATAGATCACACCACCTATATCACACCACCTGTATCACACCACCTGTGTCACACCACAGGTATCACGCCACCTATATCACACCACCTGTATCACACCACCTGTGTCACACCACCGGTATCACACCACCTTTATCACACCACCTTTATCACACCACCTATATCACACCACAGGTATCACACCACAGATATCACACCACATGTATCACACCACATGTATCACAACACCTTTCTCACACCACCTGTATCACACCGCCTTTATCACACCACCTATATCACACCACCTATATCACACCACTTGTGTCACACCACAGGTATTACACCACCTATATCACACCACCTGTGTCACACCACAGGTATCACGCCACCTATATCACACCACCTGTATCACCCCACCTGTGTCACCTGTGATATAGATCACACCACCTATATCACACCACCTGTATCACACCACCTGTGTCACACCACCTTTATCACACCACCCGTATCACACCACCTGTGTCACACCACCTGTGTCACACCACCTATATCACACCACCTGTGTCACACCACAGGTATCACACCATCTGTGTCACACCACCTGTGTCACACCACAGGTATCACACCACCAAATAAACCATTGCACAACTCAGGCTCTAGACATGAGTCATCTACACCAAGGCATTCATAACAAATATCTGATGCACACACACACACACACGCACGCACGCACGCACGCACGCACGCACGCACGCACGCACGCACGCACGCACACGGGCACATACACACACGTAAACAAAACAAAATAAACCCCTGGTGATCGAGCGGCCTGGGTGGTTTTACAGATAGCACATTACCTTCCTCCCTCCTCCCCCTTTCCTCCCGTCTTACACTCTCTCCTTTCTCCCCCTTTCTTCCCCTCTTACACTCTCTCCTTCCTCCCTCCTCCCCCTTTCCTCCCCTCTTACACTCTCTCCTCCCCACTTACTCTCCACCATCACCCCTTCCCCCTTCCTCATTCCTGTGACTTAGATTTGTGATTCCAGCCCTTGTCTGTGCATGTGTTTGACTGACTGTGCATTGATGTTTTCAGTGTGTGTGTATATAAACTCTAAATCTGTGTGTGTGAGTGTGTGTCTGTGTGTGTTCCCAGTCTGTGTGCGCGTTCCAGCGTAGCAGGGGGATGTTTTCCCAGGCAGTGCATTGTGTCTGTGTTTCAGGGCTGTGGCTGTGTGGCTGTGTGGCTGAGCGGTGCAGGGCTCCCTCCTAGCCCTGATAAATAAACAATGCACAGCGTTGACCTTTGGGTTAACAGCTTTTTATGCTTGCTCCACTCAGCACTCTCCCTGATTCAATTACCACAAAGGTCCAGGAGACGCCGGGAATAAGCAAGGAGGCCCGTCCGGCCTGTCTCTGACTGTCTGTCTGTCCACCTGTCTGTCATTCTGTCTGTCTGTCTGTCTGCCAGTTTGACTGTCTCTGTCTTGTCTGCATGTCTGCCCGCCTGCTTCCTTGCCTGCCTGGCTGTTTGTCTGTCTATGGGCTCCATTGCAAACCTGCCAAGACTCTTTAGATGTCTTAATTGTAAATAATTTTTTGCACGAGACAATGAAATCACCTTGAATTTGAACACTCCCCCTCACACACCCAAATGCATGAGCACACGCATGCACACACATAAGCACGCATACACACCCACACAGAAACACACACACTCCCCAGCCATGTAACCCCCACTCCCCTCTCCCTCCACTCCCCAGCCATGTAACCTCCACCCCCTCTCCCTCCACTCCCCAGCTATGTAACCCCCACCCCCACTCCCTCCACTCCCCAGCCATGTAACCCCCACCCCCCTCTCCCTCCACTCCTCAGCCATGAAACCCCCACCACCTTCTCCCTCCACTCCTCAGCCATGAAACCCCCACCACCCTCTCCCCAGCCATGTAACCCCCACTCCCCTCTCCCTCCACTCCTCAGCCATGTAACCCCCACCCCCCTCTCCCTCCAACCCCAGCCATGTAACCCCCACCCCCCACTCCCTCCACTCTCCAGCCATGTAACTCCCACCCCCTCTCCCTCCACTCCCCAGCCATGTAACCCCCACCCCCCCTCCAGCCATGTAACCCCCACCCCCTCTCCCTCCACTCCTCAGCTATGTACCCCCGCGCCTCTCTCCCTCCACTCCCCAGCCATGTAACCCCCACCCACCTCTCCCTAGCCAAGTAACCCCCAAATCCCCCCCTCCCTCCACTCCCCAGCCATGTAACCCCCACCCCCCACTCCCTCCACTCCCCAGCCCTGTAACTCCCACCCCCCTCTCCCTCCACTCCCCAGCCATGTAACCTCCACCCCCCTCTCCCTCCACTACCCAGCCATGTAACCCCCACCCCCTCTCCCTCCACTCCCCAGCCATGTAACCCCCACCCCCCTCTCCCTCCTCTCCCCAGCCATGTAACCTCCACCCCCCTCTCCCTCCACCTCCCAGCCCTGTAACCCCCACCCCCCTCTCCCTCCTCTCCCCAGCCATGTAACCCCCACCCCCTCTCCCTCCACTCCCCAGCCATGTAACCCCCACCCCACTCTCCCTCCACTCCCCAGACATGTAACCCCCACCCCCCTCTCCCTCCACTCCCCAGCCATGTAACCCCCACCCTCCTCTCCCTCCACTCCCCAGCCATGTAACCTCCACCCCCTCTCCCTCTACTCCCCAGCTATGTAACCCCCACCCCCCTCTCCCCAGCCATGTAACCCCCACCCCCCTCTCCCTCCACTCCCCAGCCATGTAACCCCCACCCCCCTCTCCCTCCACTCCCCAGCCATGTAACCCCCACCCCCCTCTCCATCCACTCCCCAGCCATGTAACCCCCACCCCCCTCTCCCTCCACTCCCCAGCCATGTAACCCCCACCCCCCTCTCCATCCACTCCCCAGCCATGTAACCCCCACCCCCCTCTCCCTCCCCTCCCCAGCCATGTAACCCCCCCCCCCCCCCCCCCCTCTACTCCCCAGCCATGTAACCCCCACCCCCCTCTCCCTCCTCTCCCCAGTCACCCTCTCCTTCTCTCCTAGCAGCACAGACTGTTATTTAGGCTTTACTGGTCTGTGTTAAATTCTGCAATTTGAAGGGCTGTTAAGTTTTTCAATTGAAATTTCATTTAAGATGCAGGTGCTTTTTATTTTATTGATGCTTTACTGCTCTCCGGGTGCAGGCTAGAACACACTGCAATAACACCACTCTTCCCCAATCAGCCTCTGCTGAACAGATGTAGTGGCAGGACGTTAGGAATACTTAGAGGGGCCTTCCCCTCCTCTCCCCCCTTTCCCTCCTTCTCTCCCTCTCTCTTTCCCTCACGCCGTAAATCGCCACAGCAGAAGGCTAAACAAGAGGCGCGTCGCCAAGCCTTAAATCACATTTAGAAGGATTTGGTTAGCATAGTAATAACAAAATCAAGTGACAAGGCTGGGAGGGGGCAGGAATAGGAAGAGGGAGACGGGGGGATTGTTTTTAGCATAGCAGAGGTCTGTGGAAGGAGATGATGAGGCTTTTGAAGGTGAGCAGGCTGGCTGATGTTAAAGAGGACAAATGACAGGGTTTACAGTTGGAGGGAAGTTAAGACTGTACGCTCGGTCCCTGTAGAAATGTATTCAATTCATTTCCAGTAATCTGTCGCATAATGATACAATTATCTTTAGGGAATACAGGAGGCATATACTGTATCTGCTCTGCAGTAATTCTGGCACGGTTACATTAGAATTACTGCAGTGACTTAAACATACACAATATATAAGGGATATCGGCAGACACAGGGTCACAGATACACACACATATGTAGATGAATAAGAAATAGTTCAATTCAATACCTGAGTATGGATATGAATAATACTCCTTTCAATGAAATCGCCTGTGTTAAGGTCGGCATGTCTGCAATTCAAACGCAGATCTTGATTACGTACAGACTCATGATATCATTTTCTCGGCTTACGGTAGTCATGTTTTAGCTAAGCAACTTTTATTAGGTCAAAATACACACACACACACACACACGCGCACACACACACACCCCTAAAGTCACAGATTCCTTAGCTGGGAACATGAGAGGGGACAAAGAAACGGAGCCGTGGAACATGGCAAAGTTTATGTTCACAGGACTAGCTGTCAGGTCCGAGAAGAAAGAATTCATGGATGAAATGAACATGAGAAAGATGGATCTAAAAATGTTAAACTGGATAACCTCGTGAATACGAGAAGATCTCATCTGTCTTGACTAGGTGAAACCCCTGCTTTCTAAACTCACTAAGATAGAAGAAAGGACTGTGTGTGTGTGTGTGTGTGTGTGTGTGTGTGTGTGTGTGTGTGTGTGTGTGTGTGTGTGTGTGTGTGTGTGTGTGTGTGTGTGTGTGTGTGTGTGTGTGTGTGTGTGTGTGTGTGTGTGTGTGTGTGTGTGTGTGTGTGTGTGTGTCTCCACGGAAAGACAGGGAAAGAAAGTTATGACACTCCACATAGAAGTGATGTATTTAATGAAACACTATTTAGTAGACAAAAACTACTGAGAGGTTCAAGGACAATGACGTGCTTCACCTAACTATTGTCCAAAACTATACATACAGTATATCCCTTCAACATATTTATACATACAGTATATCCCATTCATCCATGAGTAGGATTACTATCTATGAATGGAACCTAGTTCTGTCACGCTAAGTTTGTTATGTGAATGACAAGGGCTTACATGAACATGTAAGTCACGCTTTGAATTCTAAGTTCACTCCACGTCATACTTGCTTCAGTTCTAGTCTATGTGATTTACGTAGGTTATGTTCCTTTGGAGCGTCCGTGCTCAACAGTGACTCCTATCAGCTGCGTGTGCTTTCTGTTTTCTTATGTCTTTATATTGTTCTCTGCATACCAATTCAATGTATATACCAATTATTGAATTAGTACAGTATAAAAATAGAAATATGTGGTTTGATTTAAATTAATAATCTCCGTTATCTTTAATTGTAAGGATATTATCTGGAAGTTTAATAAACTTCTTCCTCCATTAGGGCCTTGTACTCCTGTTGAATGAGACTCCATTAAACACTGCCTTCCACTCTGGGCTACAAGTACAAGCATCTAACATTAACACAGTGGCTATAACTAGCAGTGGGAATAGGCTCCTGTGGAGTAGGTGTGTGTGTGTGTGTGTGTTTGTGCATGCGTGCGTGCGTGTGTGTGTGTGTGTTTGTGTGTGTGTGTGTGTGTGTGTGTGTGTGTGTGTGTGTGTGTGTGTGTGTGTGTGTGTGTGTGTGTGTGTGTGTGTGTGTGCGAGTGTCTCTGTCCTGTACGTAAGCAGTATATGGGACAAACCCTTACGGAGCCTTTAGAAAGAAGAGATGGGAACAATCTCCGAGGCCATTTCTAAATCGGCGACAAGTATAAAAAGCAATGCCTATTTAAAAACATAAAGATTCAATATAGCCCAAGAGCAGACATGGACCCTTCCAGAGAGAGAGAGATTCAAAGGAAATATGCTCCATGGTTATCCTGTCTTCCCCTCATCTGTCACCTTGCCTGTCCTCTACCCCTCCTCCATCCCTCCGTCATCACTCTCTCCCTCTCTCTCAGCCACATTATTTTGAAGAATCTCCTCGATTCTTTGCATTTGTTAATTTAGTGTGGGTTTCCCAACCACTATTTCACCCTGATGGGCTCCAATGAGGAGATGTGTGTGTGTGTGTGTGTGTGTGTGTGTGTGTGTGTGTGTGTGTGTGTGTGCGCGTGCGTGCGTGCGTGCGTGTGTGTGTGTGTGGTGATGAGATGTGTGTGTGTGTGTGTGAGTGTGTGCGCGTGCGTGCGTGCATATGGGTGTGTGTGTGTGGTGATGAGATGTGTGTGTGTGTGTGTGTGTGTCTGGTGATGAGATGTGTGTATGTGTGTGCGTGCGTGTGTGTGTGGTGATGAGATGTGTGTGTGTGTGGTGATGAGATGTCTGTGTGTGTGTGTGTGGTGATGAGATGTGAGGGACGGTTTATTAGCACTGCCAGTAGACACTAAAACACAGCGTCTCCCATAATCCTCTCTGGCGGTGGCTGGGCGCTGACTCGGGCGTTGAGAGTCTTGAACGCAGCGTTGTGTCGTTTCACCGCTAAACCCTGACGGACTATAAAGGTCTTATCTCTGGTAATAACCATCATGGCATCACACACTCTTGGTAATACAACGCCTCTCTCAAAGTCACAAGGGAGTAGTGTGTGTGTCTGTCTTTGTGTGTGTGTGCGCGCGTGTGTATATGTAGGGAAAGAGTGCAGGGGTAAGTGTGTGTGTGTGTGTGTGTGTGGGGGTTGATTGATATAGCAGTGTGGGTGGGGGTGTGTTTGACACATGTTCTCTCTGTTAGGGCCACAGACAGAGAGGGCTTTGAGCGATGGACACAGCACTACTGGTCTTTTACAGTCCACACACAATCACACACACACACGCTCTACTGCCCGACCCATCTATAATTGTCCACGTAGTAAAGATGGAAGGACACACACACACACAGGAAGGTGTGTGTGCATGTGTGTGTGTGTAGCAGGAGGTGCTAATTCTGCATAGCAATGAGAAAGCAATGGGCCATAATACAACGCGTCCTGAATGTATGCAAATAGTGATGCTATAATTATAATGTATGTAATAATAGAGTAGCAGTAATTAATTTATAACTTTGCAGAGAGAGTCTGTTCCACTGGCTAATGTGATTCTATTACAGCAATTAGCTAGCAATGACACTGGCTAGGTCACCTACACACACCGTACAGTATACCTTCAATACACTCTTTTTCTTCCTCTCTCACTCTATCTATCCCAGCCCTCTCCCTTTCTCTCTTTTTTCCTCTCACTATCCATTCCTCCTATATTTTCATATTTCTTCTATCTCTCTTTCTTCCTCTCTTCGAGGTAGCCTTTGGTCTCTCTTTCTTCCTCTCTTCGAGGTAGCCTTTGGTCTCTTTCTTCCTCTCTTCGAGGTAGCCTTTGGTCTCTCTTTCTTCCTCTCTTCGAGGTAGCCTTTGGTCTCTCTTTCTTCCTCTCTTCGAGGTAGCCTTTGCTCTCTCTTTCTTCCTCTCTTCGAGGTAGCCTTTGGTCTCTCTTTCTTCCTCTCTTCGAGGTAGCCTTTGGTCTCTCTTTCTTCCTCTCTTCGAGGTAGCCTTTGGTCTCTCTTTCTTCCTCTCTTCGAGGTAGCCTTTGGTCTCTCTTTCTTACTCTCTTCGAGGTAGCCTTTGGTCTCTCTTTCTTCCTCTCTTCGAGGTAGCCTTTGGTCTCTCTTTCTTCCTCTCTTCGAGGTAGCCTTTGGTCTCTCTTTCTTCCTCTCTTCGAGGTAGCCTTTGGTCTCTCTTTCTTCCTCTCTTCGAGGTAGCCTGTGGTCTCTCTTTCTTCCTCTCTTTCCTTATTTATTTTTCTGTCTTTATTTCTTTCTTTCTCTCTTTCCTTATTTCTTTCTTTATTTCTTTATTTCCTTAATTCTTTCTTTCTTTCCTTAGTTCTTTCTTTCCTTAATTCTTTCTTTCTCTCTTTCCTTCTTTCTTTCTTTCTTTCTTTCTTTCTTTCTTTCTTTCTTTCTTTCTTTCTTTCTTTCTTTCTTTCTTTCTTTCTTTCCTTCTGTCTTTCCTTAATTCTGTCTTTCCTTAATTCTTTCTTTCCTTAATTCTTTCTTTCTTTCCTTAATTCTTTCTTTTTCTTTCTTTCTTTCTCCCGCCTCTTTAACTGTGCCTCTCCACATCTTGTAATCCCTCCTATGGTGTGTACTGTATGAATTTTTGATAGTGCATGTGTGTGTGTATTTACATGTATGTATGTGTGTGTGTGTGTGTGTTTATGTGTGTGTGTGTGTGCAAGGATCAGTCCTTTTAGCTTGAAGTATGTGAGAGCATGTGAGTTTAGAAAACATGTAATTTTTTTTTAAAGAAAGCGCATGTATTCCTATGAGTATGAGTCTCCTCACTGTCCTCTGCGGTACGTAGACTGGTACAGTCGTTGGCAGTCTCTCTGTGTGTGTGGGACACCACCACTCAGAACAGGCAGTCTGAGACAGACCTGACACAGTGTGGCTGAATGTAATGGTCACATTGTCCAGCAGTCTAGGATGGAACGAATACACACACACACTCAATTTAAAGTCAAGCCCTGCACATAACAAACACAATTCAAAACAATTCATATATCAAATTCCACATTCATCAACTAGTCAATTAGGATAAAACACATGGCAACTAGCATCAATCGACCCTTCCTCTATCACACATACGTATTGATATCAATTAACAGATCGTCACTAAGTGTGAAGCATGGTAATTGGCATGACTGACATGAATGAATCAGACAGCTACTGGTCTAGCCGGGCCAATCTCCCAGCCCCTTTCTATAGAAGTGTACTGGACATAATGAATAAATCAGGGTGAGAATGAGAGGCGTAGGTAACGTGTTGGAGGATGAGGGAATGAGGCTGATATATAATACATGGACCTAGTCATTTATTTATTACCACAGAATGAGAATCCCCCTTTTTGGATTAAATTGCAATTTGTTGTCAGGAAGCATGGGATGAATACCTATCAGAAACCACCAGCACAACCTTTTTTCTTTTGATCTCTCTCTCTCTACCCTCCCCTTTCTCTCATTCCCTCTCTCTCCCTCTTCATACAATGGATTCCAGCCAGCTCAAATTGCCCAGGCCTGTATATTGCCAATGAACTTCCTTCTTGATCTTACAAAGCCTATACCCTATGCTACAAGGCATTTGAAAGGGATAAAGTAGGGCCACACAGTGATAAGGCACAATAGCTCCGTATTAAACTATAAGAGTATATTGTTGTCGTGGTTCATCCTATTGTGGTCCTGTGGAGCCCTAACCAGCAGTAGTAATGGCTACTCTGTGTGTTAGTGACTCCGTCTCTTAGTGATGCTAGGAGCTTTAGTAGTGATGATCTCTTGTACAGGACTGTCTGGCTTAGCCCTCATCTGTAGGCCATAGTAAAGTGGCCCAGGAGCGTTGACACGGCCTGGAGGGAGCCAGGACACCTGCAGGCTGGCAGGGGTGGTGTCTGACCTACCTGGGTGTATCACACCATATATATATATATATATATATATATATATATATATATATATATATATATATATATATATATATATATATATATATATATATATATAGATAGATAGATAGATAGATAGATAGATAGATAGATAGATAGATAGATAGATAGATAGATAGATAGATAGATAGAGAGAGAGAGAGAGAGAGAGAGAGAGAGAGAGAGAGAGAGAGAGAGAGAGAGAGAGAGAGAGAGAGAGAGAGAGAAGTTCATGTACATTATCACATCACTAATCCCATTGGTCTTTAGACATAGATGATGACACCTCTGGGCTCTCTGTAGGCCACGAGAACGGACAGCTCAGCTTGTGCCCCAGATGATGACTTGTGGCCTGAATGAAAGACAACATCATCCCTCTCTTCCTCTATAAGGCATTATCATTCAGAGAGTTGTAGGAGTCAGGGCTCCCACTCTGATCTACAACAAAGGCTGTTCTCATAAAGAACCTTACGGAAACAGAGAAAGAGAGAGAGGCCGTGCTCTGAAATGAGAGAGAGAGAGGGAGAAATGGAGAAAAATGCTAGAGTCTTGTTTCAGATATACAAGCCCCTACTGACACCCTTTTCTACGGAGATACACACACACACACACACACACACACACACACACACACACACACACACACACACACACACACACACACACACACACACACACACACACACACACACACACACACACACACACACACACACACACTTCACCTATCCTCATTAACAGTGCCTGTGCATTGTGATCCTCTTCAGGCAACAGTTTAACTCTCCACTTATGACCAACGAGCAGACAGACGCTGGAACATCCTCACGGTCTGGAGGGAAAACATTTTGTCTGTTTGGAGCTGCACTTGACTGGACACTCCAGTCCAAATCACACTCTAAGAGAGGCTACACTACCCACCGTTTGTGTGAGTGTGTGTGTGCATGAGTGTGTGTGTGTGTGAGATCCTCTCTCCAACAAGCTCCTCCACAAGACCCTTGTTCAATCAACACCAAAACATAGCCGTCCACTCATCAGCCCACTACACTACGACCCACACTCAAATCACTGTTTAGTGATCACACACACCAGACCAACTGATGGGACAATACATCATAATACCAAGCAGACATATTGGACATAAGGATAAAGGCTGTACAACAAAATCAACAAATAAAACAAAATACTAGCTAATAGATAACTGAGATTAAAAGTTATTTCATTATTGGGAATGGGATGTGGTGAAAGGGCCGGTTAGTAATCACGTCTGTATGTGAATAAAGGGATTTGTGTGTGTGTGTTGTGTGTCTGCGTGCAAGCGTGCATGTGTGTATGCGCATGCGTGCATGTCTCGGTGTGTGTGTCGGTGTGACTGTGTGTGTATTATTAAAATGATTCGGTGGCGAGGCGTTGGTCTAATGTGTTGATGGATGGAAACGACGTGTGTCAATATGGCCGGTGGAACAGAGGATTATGGAGAGAGGGAGAGACACCCTGGGGACTCATCTGTCACTTAGGAAGACAGGAAACAGCACAGACCACAAAAAAAAGAGGGGGAGAGAAAAAACAAAACAAAACAACAAAACAAGACAAAGGAGATGACTTAACCCAATCCCCTGTTCCCTGGTGAAGGGGCAGGGCGGGGTGGAGGGTATGTGTGTGTGTTTGTGTATCGGGGTCAAGCACATCACTCACGTCAGCACCCCAAAATGAGTTTCAGACCTAATTTACATCATGCACGGCACATTACGGCAAAAACACAGAATGGAAAGAAGAAAGAAATATGTAAAAAGAGAAAGAGAGCGAGAGATACAAATAAAAGAATGAGTGTCTGCAGTATCTGTGTCGTGTTCAGTAGGGCACACTGTTGTAGTCGAAAGGCTCTTCTTTCCTCCTCCCTTCATCTGGACTGAGGCAGAAGACCAAACTGCTGAAAGCAAACACTTGGTTGGCATCGCCCCAACATAGTATCTATCTTCACCTACGTCATCTTACATTTTCAGATCCTGTGGCCCTACGTAGCACCCTCCTTTTAGCCAGACCTAGATCACTATAGTGCACTTTAAAGGGAACCATTTTGGACGCAACGTTAAGCATATTACCCATCTGCCCCGGCTCTCTAGTTGTGGCCAAGCCCATAACCGTGGTGATGGTGATGAGTAGCGTATGGGAGGACATTGAGCCTGGGCCCACAGCCCAATGTTATAGCTGCTATCTAGTCAGCCTGATGACTGGTCATAACCAGGACTCTAACTGCTTGTGTATAGAACAGCTAGTGCCACAATAACCCCTTTTCCTACAGTACAACGTGCCAGGCATCATTACTGGCTTGGCTACAATACCCAACAGGTTGCTGATGAACTTGATAATGTTCTCCTGATCAGCTTATATGGCCAAATAAAGGTGTAGAATCCCAGTTTGGCATTTGGCTCAGAGTACAACGTATTGTGTTTGACTGAACCACATAGATCCGTTTGGGTTGGAAGTCTTGGACAAAGATCATGCATGCATGTCTGTGTGTTTTGTATGTATTTAAAGGGCTGCTGCTTGGGTGAGTGAGTGCGTGTGTGTGTGTGTCTATGTCCCTATGTGTGTGTGTTTTCTGTGTATCCCAGACCCTAGTTTCCTCCAGAGTCTGTATCGAGTTGACAGAGCGGTTTATTCTAACCACTGGTTACCCCCAACCGACAGAGAGAGAAGACATGCGGCTCTGTGCCTTTGTCTCTGCTCCACTCTCAGGTAAATCAGAGGTGTCACTAATCATTTTAAACTATGCACTTTTATGTTCTCCCTCCATCTGTAAGCTCTCAGCCTCTTCTGTTCTTTGATATAACAAGGACAGATTGAGACAAGGCTTCAGTTCGCCTAACAGAAGTCTAAAGATCTGCCAAGGGGAGCGAGAGGGAGAAAGAGGGGGAGAGAGGGGGAGAGGTGGGAGAGAAAGGGGGAGAGAGAGGGGGGGGGAGTGTGGTATTTAAAATTTATACTTCCTCATGCCTTTGTTTTGAACTTGAATTTTTTTCCGGAACTTTCCAGACTCCTACTTTTTGTTGGGGTGTGACTGCTGTGGCGCCAGGGTGCAGGGGTGTGTGAGTAGTTCTCTTGTTAGCATCTGATGAGCTCTGGCATTTATCAGTATGCACAATCAGGTCCCATTCTAACAAATCAATTAGGGATAAACACACACACTCTGACACACACACACACACACGCACACGCATACGCACACGCACACACACACAGTCGAAGGTCTAGAATTTCAGATTTTCATTCAGTTCCTCTCCTGCACCTCATGGAGCAATACATGTCCAGCGGAAGAACATCACATTTACCCCCTTCACTCTATGGTCTCTTTGTGTGTGTGTGTGTGTGTGTGTGTGTGTGTGTGTGTGTGTGTGTGTGTGTGTGTGTGTGTGTGTGTGTGTGTGTGTGTGTGTGTGTGTGTGTGTGTGTGTGTGTGTGTTTGCGGGGGAGGGTGTATGTGAGTGTGTGTTTGCACATGTGTGAGTTGTCGTGACTTGACTTTAACATGAATCTGAAGACAGTTATTTATCTAATTAACTAACTATGTTTAATTGTTACCCGATTATATTAATCATGTAACAATTAACTCATTAGGATCTGGGGCACCACGAGAGCGGTTCTTTAAAGAGTTACCATCTCCCGAATTTAACTCTAAAAGGTCTTTACCTATCACATCTATAAACAGTCAACTTAATCATAACCTCGTATAATATCACCATTCTGAACAGTCATACCCTCCTTGCATCTGCAAAACCCCGAGCTTTACATATGATTCAGTACTGCACAAATTGGTTAAATTATTTATTTACCAGCTAATTAAATGGGAACACGGGATGAACATACACACTTTGCACCAGTTATTAACTGGAGACGTAATACACTGAAAACAGGTCCCTAGCGGAATGACATCAACATGGCTGCTTGTTAAAGAAGAGACGGAGATGGAGAGAGACAGAGACACTTAACATTGGTACTTTCAGAAACTAGTCTCACCTACAGTAACCATATACCTTGCACACAAAGTTAGAAATCATGAATGTATTTCTGTGAAATGCCGTAGTTCGCCAGGGATCTCTCGGTGAACAGGGCAGCCTTGGAAAGCTCTGATTGTCCGAAATGGTACCAACAACTCTTCTATTGTTGTCCGGTATCCTGAATAGAACTACAAAGTTGAATTTCCTTCCATTCGCTCTTGAAGATGCTTCTTTGAAGATATTCTAGCCAGCCATATCGATGGTTCCCCATTGAGGTGATGAGAGTAGCGTAATACGATGGTTTGAGCAGAGTAACAGGATGGTCCTACTTGAATTCGCTTCGAAGATACTTCATTTAGGACAGCTAATCAGCCGTACCAGTGATTGTCCTGGAGGTGAGTTAGAGTTTATAGTTTCAGCGGGAAAACGTTTCTTTAAACAATGGACATTCCTTTGGTGAATCTTGAGAGCGCAACCTGGATCTTCTCCCTTAATTCACACCAGGGCGTGAGTTGTTAAACCCCACTAGTTCTCCCCCCCACACCCCTCTCTAGGGTGAGAGGGGGTTTGACTGAAGTTATTCATTGCAAACCTGATCTGACCTATTTGGATTCTCGTGGACAGTCATGACTGTGGAGAGCGAACAAGGGGGCGTGCTTGCCCACAGCCTGGCTGGGGGGACAGAAAAGGAGAGGAGAAGAAAAGGAGGGAACAGGGAAAAACTAGTGTGATCAAATTGGTGTAATAAGAGTCCTGCGATGTTTGAAGAGACATGAGAGGAGATCACTGCTCCATTGATCCAGAAACACAGCTGACAGAGTGAGAGAGACAGAGGGAGGGAGGAAGAGAGAGAGAGAGAGAGAGACAGGAAGTGAAAGAGAGAGAGAGAACAAGAGAGAGAGGAAGAGAGAGGGCTAGAGAGAGAACAAGAGAGAGAACAAGAGAGAGAGAGACAGAGACAAAGAAACGCGAGAACAAGAAAGAGAGAGTGGGAGGAGGACAGTGTCAGATGAAAGGCCTGTGTGTCTATAGAGCAGGATATGAACACATGTATTGGACATACTGGACATACATTGTAATGTTACCACTGACACAACCAGCTGTGTGTGGTGTGTGGTGTGTGTGTGTGTGTGTGTGTGTGTGTGTGTGTGTGTGTGTGTGTGTGTGTGTGTGTGTGTGTGTGTGTGTGTGTGTGTGTGTGTGTGTGTGTGTGTGTGTGTGTGTGTGTGTGTGTGCCCTCATCTGACATAAGCCACTTTCTAACCCAGAGAGGAAAGCATGAGAAAAACAGGGGAAAGGGAAGAGGGAAAGCAAGGGAAAGATTGTCTGTCGTATCACCACCATTTCAAGTTTCAAGTTAGTACAGTGAAATGTCTTTCTTGCTTGCTCTGACCCAAAAATGCAGTAAACAATATCAGTAGTACTATATAAAATAATACAAATTCAAGTAGAACAAAAACACATGAGAAATAGAAATAAGAACACGATAAAGTAAGTAAAACGAAAAACGCCCATAAGATATTAATTTAGAATCCTCTAAATCTAATTTAGATTGGTGTGGAGAGAGAGTTCCACCAGTGAAGAAAATATTTGTAGATATACTGTAGGCCTATCGTAGGTGAAATGAGTCTCACTAGTGTTGAGTAATCTGCTGTTAAAAATGGTGTAGGTCTTATTTATTTAAAGAGCATATTGAAGTTAGAAGCAATAGGATTTGAAGCCATAGCCTACCCGAGTGTGGGCAACTATTTCAGCACTGTTTCGCTCTGCTCTGAGATAAGCATGAGGACTGGTCTTGATAAATGAATTAGAATTTCCCCCCCTGAATCTCCATTTGGGTATTGGTTAGACTACAATTAGGGTGTGGAAATGTTAGGATTATTTTGCTCTTACTGTAGCCTACTCCCGACCGGTCACGTTGTACAGCACCATTATGGGCTATTAGCAGGACAATAGATACTTTGTGTAAAGCAATTGATCAGCATTACACACTTTGTGGATGGGGCCTCCCGAGTGGTGCAGCGGTCTAGACACTGCATCGCAGGGCAAACTGCATTGCTACAGATGCTGGTTCGATACCCGTGCCGGCCCATGAGGAGATGGTGGGCTTTTGGTTTCTCTCCCTCTAAAAACAGAAATAAATAATTCTAAATAACAAACTGGCTTTATTTACAAATGAGTAAGAATGTCTCACCCCATGTTCAAGAATAGCCTACCCGCGTGTGGTCAACTATGTCAGCACTGTTTCGCGCTGCTCTGAGACAAGCATGGGGACTGGTCACTGAATCTCCGTTTGGGTATTGGTTAGACAACAATTATACAATTAGGGTGTGGAAATTACTGTATATGCTCTTAGTACTGTAGCCTACTCCCGACCGTCAGGTTGTACAACGCCATATTTCCCCTAATGGAAACCTTGAGGGTTTTGTTTTTTGTTTTTCTTGGAATAGAAACCACATAACATTAATCAAATTAATTAAGCTATATTTATTTTTTCCCATATACTATGTTCTTACAAAAAAAGGTTTTAAATTCTCTAGTACAGACAATATTGAAGAATATCAAATGCTTCTCAAAGATGCCCTCTGGTGGTCAAACTAGCACTAACTAATATTAATGGCAACAATTGCTGACAATTAAATAACGTGCAATATAATTCTGTGGCAGCCCGCAAGGTGTGCTGCAGTATGACATAACTTTTATAGGAAGAACCACTGTATATCAGGGACAGTTCCAGGGTCAGTGGAAATATCATGTTTACAATGTGCAGGGATACTGGAGTGATAGAGGTAGATACAGTGCATTCAGAAAGTATCCAGACCCCTTCCCTTCTTTCACATTTTGTTTCGTTACAGCATTATTCTATAATGGATTAAATAAGTTTTCCCCCTCATCAATCTACACACAATACCACATAATGACAAAGGGAATAACTTATTTACATTAGTATTCAGGCCCTTTGCTATGAGACTCGAAATTGAGCTCAGGAGCATCCTGTTTCCATTTGTCATCCTTGAGATGTTTCTACAACTTGATTGGAGTACACTTGTGGTAAATTCAATTGATTGGACATGATTTGGAAAGGCACACACCTGTCTATATAAGGTCCCACAGTTGACAGTGCATGTCAGAGCAAAAACCAAGCCATGAGGTTGAAGGAATTATCCGTAGAGCTCCGAGACAGGATTGTGTCGAGGCACAGATCTGGGGAAAGGCACCCAACATTTTCTGCAGCATTGAAGGTCCCCAAGAACACAGTGGCCTCCATCATTCTTAAATGGAAGAAGTTTGGAACCACCAAGACTCTTCCTAGAGCTGGCTGCCCGGCCAAAGTGAGCAATCGAGGGAGGCTCTTGGTCAGGGAGGTGACCAAGAACCCGATGGTCACTCTGATAGAGCTCCAGAGTTCCTCTGTGGAGATGGGAGAACCTTCCAGAAGGACAACCATCTCTGCAGCACTCCACCAATCAGGCCTTTGTGGTAGAGTGGCCAGGCGGAAGCCATTCCTCAATAAAAGGCACATGACAGCCTGCTTGGAGTTTGCACCTAAAGGAGGCACCTAAAGGACTAAAGGCACCTAAAGGACTCTCAGACCATTAGAAACAAGATTCCCTGGTCTGATGAAACCAAGATTGAACTCTTTGGCCTGAATGCCAAGCATCACATCAGGAGAAAACCTGGCACATCCCTACAGTGAAGGATGGTTGGGAGATCTTCCAGCGCTTTTACCAGCACAACCGGGGTCTCCCCTGAGCGCCCCTTTCCCGCCTGAACCCAGTGGGATCCACCTCTCCTTGCCCCAGGAGTACGATGGGAGGGCTGCGAACTTCCAGGGGTTCTTGTTACAGTTAAACCTCTATCTGGCCACCGTCCACCCGGCTCCATCGAACCGTGAGAGGGTGTCCGCCCTCGTCTCGTGCCTCACCGGGAGAGCCCTGGAGTGGGCCAACGGCCGTGTGGAGAGAGGGAGATGCGGCGTTGGACCAGTTTGAGGAGTTCACCCGCCGTTTCCCGGGCAGTCTTCGACCACCCGCCCAAGGGTAGAGCTGCGGGTGAGCGCCTCTACCATCTGAGGCAGGAGACGAGGAGAGCCCAGGAGTTCGCCCTGGAGTTTAAGACCCTGGCTGCCGGCGCGGGATGGAACAACAGGGCCCTGATCGACCATTATCTCTGCAGTCTGCGCGAGGACGTCCGTTGGGAGCTGGCCTGCAGAGACATCACCCTCACGTTCCATCAGCTGGTGGACCTGTCCATCCGGCTGGACAACCTGCTGGCTACTCGCAGACGTTCAGATCGGGGTCTGGTGGTTCCATCATCCCGCACACCCTCTCTGATACCCATGGAGCTGGGAGGGGCGGTGCGCAGGGAGACCGGAGGGGGTTCCCACTCGTGCACCATATGTGGCCGCAGAGGTCACACTGATAGTCGGGATGGTTCCTCTGGCAATCGAGGCAGCAGGCAGGGCTCTCTGGCATCACCTCAGGTGAGCCGGCACCATCCTCACCCAGAGCCCTATGTTGCACATATGTTTGTGTCTGTTACGTTCCCTGAGTTTTCCCCGCATTCCCAGCATAAGGCGCTCGTCGATTCAGGGGCGGAATTTTATTAACCTCTTGAGCCTATGGGGGCGCCATTTCGACTTTGTAAAAATGAGTTCCCAAATTAAACTGCCTCGTACTCAATTCTTGCTCGTACAATATGCATATTATTATTACTATTGGATAGAAAACACTCTCTAGTTTCTAAAACCGTTTGAATTATTTCTCTGAGTGAAACAGAACTCATTCTGCAGCACATTTCCTGTCAGGGAGTGAGATTTCAGAAATCGAGGTCCCTGTTCTGAGGTCAGTTTATAAGTCCCCATGTAAGCCATCGGGCTACATGCACTGCATACGCCTTCCTCTAGATGTTGAATGGAGTCGATTGCGCAATCTGGGGCCCTATATAAGACCGTGGAACGGAAGTACCGTCCTTTTCAACGGTGCGCCTGGCGCATCAGGGACATCACTATGGCCTCCTGCAAAGCTTTCGTTTTAGCAGTTCTGTATCTCCGGTCATGTTTTTATTCGTTATAGTTGTTAAAACCTGTTATGGCTGCAAGGGGTAGTATTGAGTAGCCTGATAAAATGTGTCCATTTCAAACGGCGTCGTACTCAATTCTTGCTCGTACAATATGCATATTATTATTACTATTGGATAGAAAACACTCTCTAGTTTCTAAAACCGTTTGAATTATTTCTCTGAGTGAAACAGAACTCCTTCTGCAGCACTTTTCCTGACCCGGAAGTTCAAAGTCTGAAATCGAGGCTCTCTTCCTCTTCATGCCTATACATGGGCAATGAACGTAAGAGTCTACGTACACTTCATACACCTTCCTCTGGGTGTCAAGAAGGCTGTGAGAGAAGAAAGGAGGTGATTATCTCGATCTGGGATGGAATAAACCCTCTTGGAATGACGTGTACCCAACTTCCGGTAATCTGAAGAACGCAATTTGGACAGTGGGGTTGTCTTTTGTTTTGCTGACGTTATAGGCGAATATTATTTCCGGCTTTGATTTTATTTGATACATGTCACCATATCATCGTAACGTATGTTTTTTCAATATAGTTTCATCAGATTATTGAAATTTTTTCGGGAGTTTTGCCGTGTTCCGTTCTCTTCCGTTTGTTTACATGGAGAGATCCGTGCAACCCGGCTAGCACGCTTGCTAAATGGAGAGAGAAAGTTGCCATTCTGAATCCAAACAACGACTCATCTGGACAAAGGACACCTTGTTCAACATTCTGATGAATGATCAGCAAAAGTAAGACCCAATTTATGATGTTATTTCATATATCTGTCGTAGTCGCCGGCGCCCAAGTGTTTCTATTGTGCTAAGCTAAGCTAATATAACGCAACATTTTGTTTTCGCTGTAAAACACTTAATAAATCGGAAATATTGTCTGGCATCACAAGATGCCTGTCTTTCATTTACTGTACACTATGTATTTTTCAGAAATGTTTTATGATGAGTAATTAGGTATTTGACGTTGGTGTCTGTAAATATTATGGCTGCTTTCGGTGCAATTTCTGAATGTAGCTGCAATGTAAACTATGATTTATACCTGAAATATGCACATTTTTCGAAAAAAACATATGCTATACAATAAATATGTTATCAGACTGTCATCTGATGAGGTTGTTTCTTGGTTAGTGGCTATTTTTATCTTTATTTGGCCGAATTTGTGATAGCTACTGATGGAGTCAAAAACTGATGGAGTAAGAATAGTGGTGTCTTTTGCTAACGTGGTTAGCTAATAGATTTACATATTGTGTCTTCCCTGTAAAACATTTTAAAAATCGGACATGTTGGCTTGATTCACAAGATGTGCACCTTTCATCTGGTGTCTTGGACTTGTTAATGTGTGAAAGTTAAATATTTAAAAAAAAATATCTTTTGAATTTCGCGCCCTGCACTTGAGCTGGATGTTGTCATAAGTGTACCGGTGTCGGGCTGCAGCCCAAACAGGTTAAAGACATCATAAGGTAGTTAATTTAAACCGATTTATAGCAGTTTATATCAGTTTATTGCGATTTTCCTGGATTTCTTTGTCATGCGCTTTCACGAGTTGGACACCTCTCCAGTGGGTGGCTAACGTTAGCGGCTATTTCGACAGGACAAGAGGACATCTTTCAACCAAAAGACGATTGTTCTGGAGAAAGGACACCTTGCCCAAGATTCTGATGGAAGCTCAGCAAATAGTAAGCAGTCTTTATGCTGTTAATTCGTACTTATGTTGACAAATGTCAAATAATAATTCCGCCATGAATTATGGTGCGGTCTCGCTTTAGCGCACGCTGTATTGCGCAGTAACGTTAATTTTAAAAATCTAACACAGCGATTGCATTAAGAACTAATTTATCTTTCATTTGCTGTCCAATCTGTATTTTTTAGTCAAGTTTATGAATAGTTTTCAATTAGATTAGGTGCCTCTCCAAGATGGCGCCGGACAGATTGCTTGAAGTTTTGGCCACTAATCACATTGTATAACCACGATTTGTGCCGCTAAATATGCACATTTTCGAACAAACTCTATATGCATTGTGTAATATGATGTTATAGGACTGTCATCTGAAGAATTCTGAGAAGGTTAGTGAAAAAATTTATATATTTTGGTGGTTTATACGTTATCGCTATGTTTGGCTTGAATCAATGCTGTTGTGATGTTTGCTATTGTGGTAAGCTAATATAACGCTATATTGTGTTTTCGCTGTAAAACACTTAGAAAATCTGAAATATTGTCTGGATTCACAAGATCTGTGTCTTTCATTTGCTGTACGCTGTGTATTTTTAATAAATGTTTTATGATGAGTAATTAGGTAATACACGTTGCTCTCTGTAGTTATTCTAGTCGCTTTGGTGAGAGTTGTGATGGTGGCTGCAATGGTAAACTATGATTTATACCTGAAATATGCACATTTTTCTAACAAAACATATGCTATACAATAAATATGTTATCAGACTGTCATCTGATGAAGTTGTTTCTTGGTTAGTGGCTATTTATATCTTTATTTGGTCGAATTTGTGATAGCTACTGATGGAGTAAAAAAATGGTGGAGTAAGAAAGTTGTGTCTTTTGCTAACGTGGTTAGCTAATAGATTTACATATTGTGTCTTCCCTGTAAAACATTTTAAAAATCAGAAATGATGGCTGGATTCACAAGATGTGTATCTTTCATCTGGTGTCTTGGACTTGTGATTTAATGATATTTAGATGCTAGTATTTACTTGTGACGCTATGCTAGGCTATGCTAGTCAGCGTTTTTACTGATGGGGGTGCTCCCGGATCCGGGTTTGGGAGGAACTAGAAGTTAATAGTGCTTTAGCCTGTAGTTTAGGGATCCCCACCGTTTCCGTGGATGTATCCTTCCCCGTTCACGCCTTAGATAGTCGACCATTAGAGTCAGGGTTAATTAGGGAGGTCACCGCGCCTTTGGGCATGGTGACGCAGAGGGGTCATACGGAGAGAATTAGTCTCTTCCTTATTGACTCTCCTGCGTTTCCCGGGGTGCTGGGCCTACCCTGGTTAGCTTGTCATAACCCCACTGTTTCTTGGCCACAGAGGGCTCTCACGGGGTGGTCGCGAGAGTGCTCAGGTAGGTGTTTAGGTGTTTCCGTTGGTGCTACTATGGTGGAAAGTCCAGACCACGTCTCCACCGTGTGCATTCCCCCTGAATATGCCGATTTGGCTCTCGCGACTCAATTACCACCTCAGCGACGGGGCGATTGTGCGATAGATCTCCTGGTAGACGCTGCACTTCCCAGGAGTCACCTGTATCCCCTCTCACAGGCGGAGACGGAGGCTATGGAAACATATGTCTCCGAATCCCTGCGTCAGGGGTACATTTGGTCCTCCACTTCACCTGCCTCCTCGAGTTTCTTTTTTGTGAAGAAGAAGGAGGGAGGTCTACGCCCGTGTATTGACTATTGGGGTCTGAATCAGATCACTGTGAGGTATAGCTACCCGCTACCGCTCATAGCCACAGCGATAGAGTCAATGCACGGGGCGCGCTTCTTCACCAAACTAGATCTCAGGAGCGCTTACAACTGGTGCGTATCCGAGAGGGAGACGAGTGGAAGATGGCTTTCAGTACCACCTCTGGGCACTATGAGTACCTCGTCATGCCGTACGGGTTGATGAATGTGCCATCAGTCTTCCAATCCTTTGTAGACGAGATTTTCAGGGACCTGCACGGGCAGGGTATAGTGGTGTATATTGATGACATTTTGATATATTAGGCTACACGCGCTGAGCATGTGTCCCTGGTGCGCCGAGTGCTTGGTCGCCTGTTGGAGCATGACCTGTACGTCAAGGCTGAGAAATGCCTGTTCTTCCAACAGTCTGTCTCCTTCCTAGGGTATCGCATTTCCACTTCAGGGGTGGAGATGGAGAGTGACCGCATTGCAGCCGTGCGTAATTGGCCAACTCCCACCACGGTAAAGGAGGTGCAGCGGTTCTTGGGGTTTGCCAACTACTACCGGAGGTCTATCCGGGATTTTGGTCAGGTGGCAGCTCCCACGTTAAGGCAGATGCATTGTCCCGGCTGTATGACACAGAGGAGCGGCCCATAAATCCCACTCCCATACTCCCGACCTCTTGCCTGGTGGCACCGGTAGTGTGGGAGCTGGACGCGGACATTGAGCAGGCGTTGCGTACAGAGCCCACTCCCCTTCAGTGTCCGGCTGGGCGTCTGTACGTTCCGTCTGCTGTCCGTGACCGGCTAATCTATTGGGCCCATACGTCACCCTCCTCTGGTCATCCTGGTATTGGTCGGACGGTGCGCTGTCTTAGTGGAAAGTACTGGTGGCCCACTTTAGCTAAGGACGTGAGGGTTTATTTTACCTCCTGCTTGGTGTGCGCCCAGTGCAAGGCTCCTAGACACCTACCCAGAGGTAAGTTACAACCCTTACCCGTTCCACAACGGCCATGGTCGCACCTGTCGGTGGATTTCCTGACTGATCTTCCTCCTTCACAGGATAACACCACGATCCTGGTCGTTGTGTATCGTTTTTCTAAGTCCTGTCGTCTCCTCCCTTTGCACGATCTCCCTACGGCCCTACAGACTGTGGAGGCTCTATTCACACACGTCTTCCGGCACTACGGGGTGCCTGAGGATATAGTGTCTGATCGGGGTCCCCAGTTCACTTCGAGGGTCTGGAGGGTCTCGGTCAGCCTTACCTCAGGTTTTCAACCCCAGGTGGAGAGAGTTAACCAGGATGTGGGTAGGTTTCTGAGGTATTATTGCCAGGACCGGCCGGGGAAGTGGGCAGCATTCGTGCCCTGTGCAGAGATGGCCCAGTTCTCGCTCCGCCACTCCTCCACTAACCTTTCTCCCTTCCAGTGTTTATTGGGGTATCAGCCGGTTCTGGCTCCTTGGCATCAGAGTCAGACCAAGGCTCCTGCGGTGGACGACTGGTTCCGGCGCGCAGAGGAAACATGGGACGCCGCCCATGTCCATCTTCAGCACGCCGTACTGCGCCAGAAAGTTGGCGCAGACCGTCAGTGAGGCTCCGGTGTTCGCACCGGGGGATCGGGTCTGGCTCTCGACCCGAAACCTGCCCCTCCGCCTGCCCTGTCGGAAGCTGGGTCCGCAGTTTGTGGGGCCATTTAAAGTCCTGAGGAGAGTGAACGAGGTATGTTACAGGTTACAGCTTCCCCCCGATTACCGCATTAACCCCTCGTTCCATGTGTCTCTCCTCAGGCCGGTGGTGGCTGGCCCGCTCCAGGAGTCTGAGGAACGGGAGGTTCCTCCGCCCCTTCTGGACATCGAGGGGGCCCCGGCGTACTCCGTTCGTTCCATACTGAATTCAGACGTCGGGCGAGGGGCCTTCAGTATCTCGTGGACTGGGAGGGGTATGGTCCGGAGGAGAGATGCTGGGTTCCGATGGAGGACGTGTTGGATCCTTCTATGCGGCGGGATTTCCACCGTCTCCATCCGGATCGCCCTGCGCCTCGCCCTCTGGGTCGTCCCCGAGGTCGGGGGCCGACGCGTGCTGGAGCCACGCGTCAGCGGGGGGGGGGGGGGGGGGGGGGGGGTAATGTCACAACTTCTTCTGAAGTCGGTCCCTCTCCTTGTTCGGGCGGTGTTTGGCGGTCGACGTCACCGACCTTCTAGCCATCGTCTTGTCTTCCTTCACACCTGGTTCCAATCTCATCAATTACATGTTGTGTATTTAACCCTCTGTTTCCCCTCATGTCCTTGTCAGAGATTGTTTATTGTATGTGTTGTGCTAGTCATGTGTCGGTGTGCGACGGGTGTTGTACCCACTTGTATTATTTTTTGTATATTTCGGTTTTTGGAGTTTATGAGCACTTATTAAACGACTCCGTTTATACCAAGTTCGTTTTCCTGCGCCTGACTTCCCTGCCACCGACACGCACCCATTACAATGTTGGTGGCAGCATCATGCGGTGGTGATGTTTTTCAGCGGCAAGGACTGGGAGACTAGTCAGGATCGAGGGAAAGATGGACGGAGCAAAGCGCAGAGAGATCCTTAATGAAAACCTGCTCCAGAGCGCTCAAGACCTCATACTGGGGCGAATGTTCACCTTCCAACAGGACAACGCCCCTAAGAACACAGCCAAGACAATGTAGGTGTGACTTCGGGACAACTCTCTGGATGTCCTTGAATGGCCCAGCCAGTGCCTGGAACCCGATCGCGAACATCTTTGGAGAGACCTGAAAAGAGCTGGGTCTGAATACTTCTGTAAATGTGATATTTCCGTTTTTTATGTTGAATAAATATGCAAACATTTCTAAAAACCTGTATTTGCTGTCATTATGGGGTATTGTGTGCAGATTGATGAGGAAAAATAACAATTTCATCCATTTTAGAATAAGGCTGTAACGTAACAATGTGGAAAAGTCAAGTGGCCTGAATACTTTCCAAATGCACTGTATGTATATGGGTAAGGTGACTATGCATCAAGATGTATGATAAACAGAGCACCAGTAGCGTTTGGCCTATGATGATTGCAGGTGAGTCTGTGTGCGTGTGTGAAGAGTCAGTATGAATGTGTGTGTGTGATGTGTGTGTGAGCTAATTAAGTGTATGAGTGAGTGTATAGAATGTGCATAGAGTGAGTGTGTGCAACAGCATAAATACAATAGAAGGATCAATGTAGATAGTCCATTTAGCCATTTAGTTAGCTATTTAGCTGGCTTGGGGATAGAAGATGTTTGTGAGCCTGTTGGTGTCAGAATTGATGCTCCAGTACTGCTTGCTGTGCAGAAGCAGAGAGAAAAGTATATGGCTTGGGTGTATTTACACCGATATACAGGTCCTGGATGGCAGGGAGGTCGGCACCACCCTCTGTAGCGCCATGTGATGCAGTTGCCATACCAAGCCCCTGTCCTTATACACACTACTTCTCTTTACACACACACACACACACACACACACACACACAGCCTATGCCTGGCGATGCTAGCGTGGTATAAATCAAGTGAATCCGTTTTCAGGTCATTAAGTACAGTTGAAGTCAGAAGTTTACATACATTTAGTTTGGAGTCATTAAAACTTGTTTTTCAACCACTCCACACATTTCTTGTTAACAAACTATAGTTTTGGCAAGTCGGTTAGGACATCTACTTTGTGCATGACACAAGTAATATTTCCAACAATTGTTTACAGACAGATTATTTCACTTATAATTCAGTGATTCACAATTCCAGTGGGTCAGAAGTTTACATACACTAAGTTGACTGTGCCTTTAAACAGCTTGGAAAATTCCATAAAATGATATAATGGCTTTAGAAGCTTCTGATAGGCTAATTGACATCATTTGAGTCAGTTGGAGGTGTACCTGTGGATGCATTTCAAGGCCTACCTTCAAACTCAGTGCCTCTTTGTTTGACATCATGGGAAAATTCTAAGAAATCAGCCAAGACCTCAGAAAAAAATTGTAGACCTCCACAAGCCTGAAGGTACCACATTCATCTGTACAAACAATAGTACACAAGTATAAACCCCATGGGTCCACGCAGCCGTCATACCGCTCAGGAAGGAGACGCGTTCTGTCTTCTAGAGATGAACGTACTTTGGTGCGAAAAGTGCAAATCAGTCCTAGAACAACAGCAAAGGACCTTGTGAAGATGCTGGAGGAAACAGGTACAAAAGTATCTATATCCACAGTAAAACGAGTCGACATAACCTGAAAGTCCACTCAGAAAGGAAGAAGCCACTGCTCCAAGACCGCCATAAAAAAGCCAGACTACGGTTTGCAACTGCACATGGGGACAAAGTACGTACTTTTTGGAGAAATGTCCTCTGGTCTGATGAAACAAAAATAGAACTGTTTGGCCAAAATGACCATCGTTATGTTTGGAGGACAAAGGGGGAGGCTTGCATGCCGAAGAACACCATCCCAACCGTGAAGCACTGTCACGGTTTTCTAAAGTAGAACCCAGAAGCAGACCAGGACAAGGAGAGTAGGACGAAGGTGAGTATTTATTTACAAGTTTAAACGTAGAGGTAGAAAGATCCAGGTGGCGGAGCGGGCAGCGGAGGTGAGTTGATGGGAGTGAATAGGCAGATCCAAGGGAGTAACAGAAGCCACCGACGACCAGGCAGGAATGGGGTGAGTGTTCCGGGTGAATGACTGTAGACAGAACAAACGGAGGTAAGTTCAAGGCAAGCAAGACGTACAAAACAACAAAACAAACTCTATCAAACTGGAGGCTGATACGCTGGCACAACATACTGTTCATGGCTAACGATCCGGCAGGGAATGGATGTCAGGTCAGCGCTTATGAAGTGGAGGGGTGATGATCAGGACCAGGTGTGCAGATAGCTGATGGGATACAGGTGCGGGTAATCAGAGATCTCCCAACTAGCTACGTCGCCCGGCAACCAGACAGGGTGCGTTCCAGGACACCGGAAAAACACTCCAGGACAGAACACAGGCAAAAACAGACTCAAGAAGCGGGATTCGTGACAGTACCCCCCCTCCGACGAACGCCACCGGTCGGGCTACCCGGAGCGCCAGGGTGGAGGCGGTAGAAGTCACGAAGCAGGTCAGCATCAAGGATCTGACGCCGAGGAATCCAACTCCTCTCCTCTGGGCCATATCCTTCCCAATCCACGAGATACTGGAACCCTCGACCCCGCCGTCTGGAGTCCATGATGCGGCGCACCGTGTAGGCAGGACCACCTCCGATCATCCGAGGAGGAGGAGGACGAGGAGGAGGGGGCAACAGAGGACTGAGGAGAACCGGCTTGAGGCAGGAGACATGAAAGGTGGGGTGTACTCTAAGCGTTGCAGGCAACTTGAGTCGAACCACAACAGGATTAATGATTCTCTCCACCACAAACGGACCAATGAACTTCTGTGACAGTTTCTTCGACTCAGTCCGTAGATGAAGATCCCGTGTAGCCAACCAAACCTTATCTCCGACGGTATAAGCGGGGGCAGGAATACGGCGACGATTCGCCTGGATCTGATACCGGTCAGAAACTCTAAGGAGGGCCTTCCTGGCCCGATGCCAGGTCCGGTGGAAACGACGAATGTGGGCCTGGACAGAGGGAACCGAGAGATCCCTCTCCTGAGAAGGAAACAAGGGAGGTTGGTAACCGTACAGGCACTGGAAGGGAGACATCCCAGTGGCAGATGAAGGGAGAGTATTATGGGCATACTCGACCCAGGGTAACTGAGTGGACCAAGAGGTGGGATCAGAGGAGACAAGGCAGCGCAGCGTGGACTCCATCTTCTGGTTGGCTCTCTCCGCCTGACCATTAGATTGGGGGTGAAATCCAGATGTGAGACTGACTGTAGCTCCAATGGCCAAACAGAAGGATCTCCAGACAGCAGAGGTAAACTGAGGACCACGGTCGGAAACAATGTCACTGGGCAACCCGTGGACCCTGAAAACTTCCCTAACAAGGATCTCGGACGTCTCAGTGGCAGATGGAAGCTTGGAGATGGGGACAAAGTGAGCGAACTTGCTGAATCTGTCCACAATGGTCAGAATGACCGTGTTCCCAACAGAAGAGAGCAACCCCGTGACAAAGTCCAGGGCCAGATGCGACCAAGGTCGCCGGGGAATAGGTAGGGGGTGAAGAAGCCCAGAGCTGGGCCGATTGGTACTCTTATTCTGCGCACAAACAGGACAAGCGGCAACAAACCTCCGGGTATCTTCTCCCATGGCAGGCCACCAAAATCGTCTGCGCAGTAGCGCCATAGTCCGAGCAACGCCAGGGTGACAAGCTATCTTGCTGGCGTGGGACCACTGAAGGACAGCAGAACGGACCGACTCAGGCACGAACAACCGACCGGGTGGACCGTTACCGGGGCCGGGCTGCGTCCGAAGGGCCGCCATCACATCCTCCTCAATCCTCCATGTAACGGCTCCCACGACAACGTTCTGGGGAAGAATCGTCTCAGTCTTGGCCCCACTCTCCTCCGTCTTGGAGAACATCCGGGACAAGGCGTCCGCCTTGCCGTTCTTCGACCCAGGTCGGAACGTCAGGGAAAAATTGAAGCGTCCAAAAAACAAAGCCCACCTGGCCTGACGGGAGTTGAGACGTCTAGCCGATTGCACGTAAGCCAGATTCTTGTGGTCAGTCCAGACCACAAACGGTTGCTCCGCTCCCTCCAACCACTGGCGCCACTCCTCCAAGGCAAGCTTCACAGCGAGAAGCTCCCGGTTACCCACATCGTAGTTTCTCTCTGCTGGTGAAAGACGACAAGAGTAGAAGGCGCAGGGATGGAGTTTACCGTCAGTGGAGCTACGCTGGGACAGGATGGCGCCCACCCCCACATCAGACGCGTCCACCTCAACAACAAACTGACGGGAAGTGTCAGGTTGAGAGAGAATCGGGGCGTTGGTGAATCGGCTCTTCAAGTTCAGAAATGCTCGGTCTGCCTCAGGAGTCCAACAGAAATCTCTGGTGCAAGACGTCAGGGCAGTTAAAGGGGCAGCCACCCGGCTGTAATCACGGATAAACCTCCGATAGAAGTTCGCAAACCCCAGGAATCTCTGGAGCTGCAATCTCGTACCGGGCTGGGCCCAATCCCGAACTGCCCGAACCTTCTCTTGGTCCATCTTGATCTCTCCCCTGGAGATGATGTACCCGAGGAAGGACGTAGTGTGGGCGTGAAAATCACACTTTTCAGCCTTCACGAACAGGCGGTTCTCCAATAACCGCTGCAGGACCTGCTTGACATGCTGGACGTGGCTGGAAAGCTCCCTCGAGAAGATGAGGATATCATCCAGGTAAACGAACACAAAAATACCAATCATATCTCTCAGCACGTCATTCACCATACTTTGGAACACAGCAGGAGCGTTGGTCAGTCCAAACGGCATCACCTGGTACTCGAAATGTCCCATAGGTAGGTGTATTGAACCCAGTCAACCACTCGTCCCCCTCTCTGATCCGAACCAGATGATAAGCATTGCGTAGGTCAAGCTTCGTAAACACCGTAGCACCCTGTAAAGAGTCGAAAGCAGAGCTCATCAAGGGCAGGGGATACTTGTTTTTGACCGTAATATCATTCAACCCCCGATAATCAATACACGGTCGAAGAGAGCCATCCTTCTTGCTCACAAAAAAGAATCCTGCTCCCAGGGGTGATGACGAGGGGCGAATGAGACCTGCAGCTAGAGACTCCTTGATGTAGGTCTCCAAGGCTTCACGCTCAGGTCGAGAGATACTGTATAACCGTCCCTTGGGAAAGGCAGCTCCAGGGAACAGATTAATCGCACAGTCATAAGGTCGGTGGGGAGGAAGTGACAGAGCCTTCTGCTTACTGAACACTTCACCCAAATCGTGATAGGTTTCTGGAACCAGGGACAAATCAGGGGGAGCAGACTCACTGACCTGACTGGGAACAGCATGAGAACAGGCAGTCCTAAGGCAGTTAGCATGACACTCAATGCTCCAACTAGTTACCTTACCCGTCACCCAATCAAACGAGGGATTGTGTTCTCTCAGCCAGGGGTAACCAAGAACCAGAGGAACATGGGGCGAAGGCAGAATGAAGAAGGAGATAACCTCTGAATGATTCCCCGACAACAACATCTTAACCGGTTCAGTCCTCATAGTGATCCGTGCCAGACTACTGCCGTTCAGAGTGGTTGCTTCAATGGCTTCCGGCAATTGCTCCTTGGAAAGCCCCAGCTGTTCCACCAAGTCGGCATCAATAAAGCTGCCATCGGCACCTGAATCGATAAAAGCGTTCATCGCTAAACTCCGATTCTTATTCATGAGGGTCGCAGGAAAACGGGGTCTGACAGGGTTCTTGGGAGGTTGAAACTGGCTCGCTAAAAGTCCTCCCAAACTTAGCGAGCCGGGCCGTTTAACGGGCGCTGAGGACAAGCGGAGATGTAATGTCCCGAGCTACCACAGTAGAGGCAGCTGTTGGTCTCACGTCTACGTTGGCGCTCCTCCTTAGTTAACCCGTGCCGCCCCACTTGCATGGGTTCAGGATCTGGCGGCAAGACACCTCCACTAATCCCGTGTGGGGAATAATGATCAACACGTTCTGGTCCACTTCCTGACCCGAATGGTAACCGAGTTGCTGATTGATTGGACGGGCCCCACTGCTTCTCCCTCCTTCTCTCTCGGACTCTATTATCCACCCGAATAGATAATGTGACCAAACTGTCCAGGTCACTAGGCTCTGGATAGGAGATCAGCTCGTCCTTGAGTTGCTCCGACAACCCCTGGTAAAAAGCCGCTTGTAGTGACTCCTCATTCCAACCACTCTCCACAGCCAATGTCCTGAATTCGATCACAAAGTCTGCCACACTGCGAGCTCCTTGGCGAAGAGAGAACAAACGCTTAGCTGCGTCCTTACCTCGGACTGGATGGTCAAAAAGCTTTCTCATCTCTGCCGTGAACTCCTGGTATGACGCCATGCAGGTGTCCTGTCGTTCCCAAACGGCTGAAGCCCATTCCAGAGCTCTACCACGCAGCAGTTCAATAACAAAAGCTATCCTAGCCTTCTCTGTGGCGTAAGAGTAGGGCTGCAGATCAAAAACTAAACCACACTGCATAAGAAATGAACGGCATCTTCCCAAATCCCCTTCGTACTTATCAGGCGTCGGAACCTTGGGCTCACGGAAGGAAACCGCTCCAGAAGCGGCAGGTGAGAGGGGTGAAACAGGTGGTGGATGATCCGCCGGCAAACTGAGCTGATCCTGGATACTCGTCAAGCTAGCAGAGAAGTTCCGGACTGAAAACGCTATCTCCTGTAGCGCCGTGCTGTGTTGTCCCAATATCTTCTCCTGATGGGTAATGGCATGGCAAACGGAGTCCAGGTCCGCTGGGTTCATCCTTGGCCGGATCGTTCTGTCACGGTTTTCTAAAGTAGAACCCAGAAGCAGACCAGGACAAGGAGAGTAGGACGAAGGTGAGTATTTATTTACAAGTTTAAACGTAGAGGTAGAAAGATCCAGGTGGCGGAGCGGGCAGCGGAGGTGAGTTGATGGGAGTGAATAGGCAGATCCAAGGGAGTAACAGAAGCCACCGACGACCAGGCAGGAATGGGGTGAGTGTTCCGGGTGAATGACTGTAGACAGAACAAACGGAGGTAAGTTCAAGGCAAGCAAGACGTACAAAACAACAAAACAAACTCTATCAAACTGGAGGCTGATACGCTGGCACAACATACTGTTCATGGCTAACGATCCGGCAGGGAATGGATGTCAGGTCAGAGCTTATGAAGTGGAGGGGTGATGATCAGGACCAGGTGTGCAGATAGCTGATGGGATACAGGTGCGGGTAATCAGAGATCTCCCAACTAGCTACGTCGCCCGGCAACCAGACAGGGTGCGTTCCAGGACACCGGAAAAACACTCCAGGACAGAACACAGGCAAAAACAGACTCAAGAAGCGGGATTCGTGACAAGCACAGGGTTGGCAGCATCATGTTGTGGGGGTGCTTTGCTGCAGGAGGGACTGGTGCACTTCACAAAATAGATGGCATCATGAGGAGGAAAATTATGTGGATATATTGAAGCAACATCTCATGACATCAGTCAGGAAGTTAAAGCTTGTTCGCAAATGGGTCTTCCAAATGGACAATGACCCCAATAATACTTCCAAAGTTGTGGCAAAATGGCTTAAGGACATCAAAGTCAAGGTATTGGAGTGGCCATCACAAAGCCCTGACCTCAATCCTATAGAAAATCTGTGGGCAGAACTGAAAAATCGTGTGCGAGCAAGGAGGCCTAGAAACCTGACTCAGTTACACCAGCTCTGTCAGGAGGAATGGGCCAAAATTCACCCAACTTATTGTGGGAAGCTTGATGAAGGGTACCTGAAACTTTTGACCCAATTTAAACATTTTAAAGGCAATGCTTTCAAATACTAATTGAGTGTATGTAAACTTCTGACCCACTGGGAATGTTATGAAAGAAATGAAAGCTGTAATAAATCATTCTCTCTACTATTATTCTGACATTTCACATTCTTAAAATAAAGTGGTGATCCTAACTGACCTAAGAAAGGGAATTTTTACTAGGATTAAATGTCAGGAATTGTGAAAAACTGAGTTTAAATGTATTTGGCAAAGGTGTATGTAAACTTCCGACTTCAACTGTAAATTATGTTAAGTAAAGGGAATGATGCTGCAGGCAGGTATTTAACCAGCGACTTGTTAAGTGACTAGTTTCAATTGTAGAGAGGCTCGTAAAACGCTACATTTCTGAACCAGAAAAGTCATAATTACAATCAACAACAATTTTAAAGTCTTAAAGTTGTGTTTTGTAAGTGTGTGTGTGCTTGCATGTGTGTGGCTTTCACAGAAAGAAACATTGTTGTGCAGCATATTTCTATTGGCAAAATGTTCTTCTGTTTTGTCTGTGTGTGTGGGTGTGTGTGTATGTATACTGAACAAAAATATAAACACAACATGCCACAATTTCAAAGATTTTACTGAGTTACAGTTCATATAAGAAAATCAATTCATTAGGCCCTAGCCCACCCACTTGGGAGACAAGGCGATCCACTGGGGAGCCAGACCCAGCCGATCAGAATGAGTTTTTCTCCACAAAAGGGGCTTGATTACAGACAGAAATACTCCTCAGTTTCATCAGCTATCCAGGTGGTTGGTCTCAGAAGATGCTGCAGGTGAAGTATGTGTGAGGTCCTGGGCTGGCATGGTTACACGTGGTCTGCGGTTGTGAAGCCAGTTGGACAAACTGCCAAATTTTCTGAAACGACGTTGGAGGCGGCTTATTGTAGAGAAATTAACATTACAACTGTCATGACGTGGCCCTCTTTGGATATAGCAAGCACCAACTCTCTCTCTCTCACCACCTCTCTCTTCCCCCTACACCCAGGCTCTGTTATCTCAGGTCGTAAATTCCTGAGGAGACTCTCTTCCCCCCTGGCCATGCGGTATAGAGAGAGGGTTCACAGTAGAACAAAGGAACTTCTTCTACCTCACAGAACTTGAGAACTGAACAATATCCATGTTTTGGAGAATGTGTAAACGGTCGGTGGAGAATCCAGCCGAATCCAGCCACCTCATGAGCGACAATACAGCCACATTATCTCCATTATGAGATTTGCATCTAATTATTGTATAAAATGAATGAGTAAAGATGAAACTATTTATGAAATTATGTAATGTGATTTTAAACTGTTTAATGAAAGAGAATCCAATTCTCTTTAAAGTTAACCAAGTCATTGGCCCGCCCCATGAGCACAGACATTGATCTGGCGTCATGGGACAACCTTTTCTGCTGTTACGAATAAAACCCCCACCTAGAGAAATTCCCTTCAGACCATGGGTACCTCGATTATCGAGAGGGCTAAGGTTTGAGTAGAGACCATGCATTCCTCGGTTGTTGAATTCCTAACCAAACCACTTGGAGCATTGGCTACGCTGGTGGAAATGGTTAAACTCTGAGACTATCGATACCTACAGAATAAGAGCAAATCTTCAAAACTAATTACTAGTCTGTGGCTAGAATTTATGTCGACTGAATGCAAAGACCGACAACCTCCAAAACATCTATTCTATAAGAACATATCTGAATGGGACTCTGAAGTATCCATTCTAACCACGAAGTACTCCAGGGACGCAAAGAGAAGTTCAGATGATCTTTCTAACAGAAGGACGGACGATTCCAACAGAGATCATGACGACACACTAAGCGTAAATATATATATTGATTGCAATTATTCCCGAATGACTGAGCGTTCATGTGCAAAGGATTAGCATTTCAATTATTATAATTATCAACTGTGTAGTGTCTTTTGTCTTTCGCGCCCTTCTCAGTCCCTTTGTCACCAAGCGTCATATCGGTTTAGCCCACTATTGCACATCCCCTATCATTTCCTTGTAACCATATCTAATTTGTTGGTTTGTTTATGCATTTCTGTGATTATTTAGTTATTTAGTAAATAAATTATTGAGACAATTGATGTGTGGATGATTCATAGTGACGGCTGGGTTCGTGCAGATGACCAACAATTTACGACGTTTGGAATGAGACTAACGTGAGGTAAAGAATAATTCATTAATTAGAAGACTAATTGATCAGATATTAAAATATCTGAAAAGTTATAGTAGGAAAATTATAACTTTGTAATCTGAAGATTTTCCTTGGTGCCCCGACTTCCTAGTTAATTACATTTACATTATTAGTTTAATCACGTAATAATAATTAGAATTGATTTGATAAAATAACAGTCTTCACTTTAATGATGCCAAAGACACGACACAGCTCTGGTGGACATTCCTGCAGTCAGCAAGTAAATTGTGCGGTCCCTCAAAACTTGAGAAATCTGTGGCATTGTGTTGTGTGACAAAATGTCACATTTTAGTGGCCTTTTATTCAAATGTATTGGTCACATACACATGGTTAGCAGCGAGTGTAGCGAAACGCTTGTGCTTCTAGTTCCGACAGTGCAGTAATATCTAACAAGTAATCTAACAATTCCCCAACAACTACCTAATACACACAAATCTAAAGGGGTGAATGAGAATATGTACATATAAATATATGGATGAGCGATGGCCGAGCGGCATAGGCAAGGTGCAATAGATGGTATGAAATACAGTATAAACTTATGACATGAGTAATGTAAGATAAATAAACATTATTAAAGTGCCATTATTTATAGTGGCATTGTTTAGAGTGACTAGTGATCTATTTATTAAAGTGGCCAGTGATTGGGTCTCAATGTAGGCAGCAGCCTCTGAGTTAGTGATTGCTGTTTAGCAGTCTGATGGCCTTGAGATAGAAGCTGTTTTTCAGTCTCTCGGTCCCAGCTTTGATGCACCTGTACTAACCTCGCCTTCTGGATGGTAGTGGTGTGAATAGGCAGTGGCTCGGGTGGTTGATGTCCTTGATGATCTTTTTGGCCTTCCTGTGTCATCGGGTGCTGTAGGTGTCATGGAGGGCAGGTAGTTTTCCCCCGGTGATGCGTTGTGCAGACCGCATCACCCTCTGGAGAGCCTTGCAGTTGAGGGCGGTGCAGTTGCCGTACCAGGCTGTGATACAGCCCGACAGGATGCTCTCGATTGTGCATCTGTAAAGGTTTGTCAGGGTTTTGGGTGGCAAGCCAAATTTCTTCAGCCTGCTGAAGTTGAAGCGACGCCGTTGCTTTCACCTCACTGTGTCCTCTACGGCCTCTAGGTCGCCAGGCTGCTCGTTATGGCGCACACCTGTCACCATTGTTACGCGCATCAGCGCATTATGACACTCACCTGGACTCCATCACCTCCTTGATTACCTGCCCTATATACAGTATGTCACTCCCTATGGTTTCTTCCCCAGGCGTCATTGTTTCTGTTCCTCTGTCTTGTCTGTGCGTTGTTCGTGTTTTATTGTTTTGGATTATGTCACGTTTATTTATTAAAACACAAATTGCTTCCTGACTCTCAAAGCACATCGTTACACACTGTCTGTTTGGGTGGACCATTTCAGTTTGTCTGTGATGTGTACGCCGAGGAACTTAAAACTTTCCACCTTCTCCACTGCGGTCCCTTCGATGTGGATAGGAGGGTGCTCCCGCTGCCGTCCCCAGCACAAGGTGCACCTGTGTAATGATCATGCTGTTTAATCAGCTTCTTGATATGCCACACCTGTCGCGTGGATGGATTATCTTGGCAAAGGGGAAATGCTTACTAACAGGGATGTAAAAAAATGTGCGCACCAAATTTGAGAGAAATACTTTATTGTGAATATGGAACATTTCTGCTCATGGAACATGGGACCAACACTTTACATGTTGCGTTCATATTTTTGTTCAGAATATGTGTGCATGCGTGTCTGAGAGAGAATGTCTGAATGTGTGTCTGGTATCTTACCAGCAGGTTAACGTGGAGACACAACCCAAGGTGTTCCAGGCCCAGAAACATCAGGCTCCCTGTATCACTATACACACCACCTTCATCTTCATCACCATCATCAGCATCACCTGGAGAGAGAGAGGGAGAGAGAGGGAACCTGAATCATCAGTATCTTAGTACTGTTGTTTGAGGTAGACCTCACATGAAAAGGAGAGTGAGAAAGAAGCAGCACATTTTAAATGGGAAATAAGTACAGAGCATTACCATCAACATGCTGTGAGCTTTTTTAACCTTTGGTCTCTGATCTCTGTAAAAGATACCTGCGGTTTGATAGATGAATTCAACCACACACAGAGAGATATTCTGTATATCAGATACATATGATTTACATATGATCCCCCATTAGACACCTGCTAATGAAAATGTTACAGATCAATCGATAATCCACCACACTTTGCCCCCACCATGTACACGTTAGCACACACACACACACACATACACACATACTTTACACACAAGCGTGTGCATACACACACGCACAGAAACACGCACACAGTCTTACACACACACACTTTCTGACAGTCATGCAGGTCAAGGGTTGACCATCATGGTCCCTAGTCACCACCACTTACAGTAATGCAATCCAGCTGAGGATATACGGCCCCCAAGCACACATTAAATAGGAATTAATTTCACTTAGATCTCACTAGATCTATGGGGAAGGGAGGGGGGAGGAAAAGGGGTTAGGAGAGGGGAGAGATGAGCAGGGGAAGAGGAAAGGAGAGAGAAGAGTGGGGGGGGGGGTGAGGAAAAAAGAGGGGAGACGGCAGGAAGGAGAGGAGTGAAAGGCCATATAACCTGCCTATCTAAAAGTCTGGGATGTTCCACCGTAAAGAAATCAATAGGTATGAAGAGTATGCAGGGAAAACAAATACATCTACCATCTACCTCTTTACTCCTCCACCAGAGAGAGGGAGAGAGGAGGAATAGAAAGATAAGCGAGGGAGAAGGAAATAGGGAAATGATGGAAAGAGAGAAAAAGAAAGAGGGAAGGAAAGGAGAGAGAGAAAGAGAAAGAGGGAGAAAGATAGAGACTGCCATACTGCCATACTACCATACTGCCAACTCGGCACAACTTCTCATTTTCTATTAGAGCTGAAAACACGGAGGGCGAAAAAATAAAAAAAATAAAACAACTGATAAAATTTCACAGCTTAAGCAAAAATAAACAAGCTTAATGAATTAATGTGAGTTGGTTTCCCCAGACAGCCCTCTCTCTCCCCCACTCCCCGGACCTGCTTCGCTCTCCACGGCAAATCTTATAATTGCCTCCAATTTACCTAGTCTGCTGTTGGCAGTTTGTAAAATGAAACGCTAACATGAAAGCATCCGTTTCAGTTTTTTAAGGGCAAGTGCATTTTTTAATTTACATTTCCTCACATTCCCTCTCGTTCTTTCTCTCCTCCCTCACTCTCTCTCGCCACCTCCCTCTCTCCCTTTGTCTCCCTCTCTCTCGCTTTCTCCACGTACACCCACCCTCTCTCTCTCGGTCACTCTCTTTCTCTTTCCTCTCTCCCTTTTGTTCCTTTTCATCTCTTTCTCTCCCCATCTCTCTCCTCCTCTCTCATGAGTAAAATACTATAGTGGACATGTGCTATATTTTCCAACAGAGAGAGAGTGATGGCTGATTTTCAGCAGTGAGGAATAGAGAGCGGTTAAAAAGAGCTTTCTTCCTACAGCTCTACATAAATCACAATATGAGTCAATATTTAATAATGCTTGGCTTGGTCTGGGCCTCTTGATCAGCCTTGTCAGGGGGAAAAGCTCCCTCTCGCCGTCAACGTGTGTGTGTGTGTCCCCGTTGATCTGGCCTGTCATATGTAATAGGTCCCTCCTGGCTGTCTGTGACATAAGGGCCAGTAACACTACAATACTAACATGTACAGGCCCTTTACACTGCTACTGGACCCCTGGACAAGGGAGCGGAAAGGAGAGGAAGGAGAGGAGACGATGGTGGGGACACAGAGAGGGTTATTGTGGGCTGCTCAAAGAGAAAAAAGTCCTGAATACGACATGCAAATCTATCCCATATTCTACATCACAAGGCCTCTGATAAGACACACACACACACACACACACACACACACACACACACACACACACACACACACACACACACACACACACACACACACACACACACACACACACACACACACACACACACACACACATCCCTTTGAACAGATATAGGCAGTGTGTGTCAAAGAGGGCGTGGGTAGCCAGAGTAACATTCCATCTCTCTCTTCTTCCCTGGCTCTCATCCCTCTCTCCGCTCCTGCTAATCTGTGTGTTCCTGTGTGAAGGAGACATCAGAGCCCTGCTGTAACTCACAGGTCTCCCTGCTCACTGAGAGAGGTCGCTAACATCTCAACATGCACTGATTACTACCACTGACTTTCTCCTGCTCTCTACCTCGTGTGCTTCCTTTCGCTCTCCACTCCCCTCTCTATCTCCATCTTCTGTTTTCAAGGTTTGGACACACCTACTCATTCATGAGGTAGTCACCTGGAATGCATTTCAATTACAGTTTTTTACAATCCCTTTGGCACTAATTTCAGAACCTTGCGATCATTTTTCAATACTCTAGACACAAAACTCAAAACGGTCATCACTTGTAACACAGGCTGTCCAATGTTCAAAACATTGCATTGGGAATTCATATCTTTAAAGAAACCTTGCACTTGCAGAATCATTGGTGTAAGTAACTCATTTATTATGAAATACCATAGGAACATTCATTTAGATCACCCACACACAAGATACCGATAGTTTCACTGTGTAGTTGTTCGTTCAATCATTAAATATTGTAGTACAAAATGTGTGATACATGTTTCATTATGCTACTACACGTAAATACATCACTGTAAAAGGACTAGTAGAGAGAATACTACAGACACAGTGGAATCATTGAACAAAATATGAAATTTATTGATGAAATACAATAAAATCACGCATAGATCTTGAATCAAGGCAAAAATAATTAGCTACAAAAAAAGAAAAAAACTACTGTAAAACATCACCTGCAGTGTTCCTCACCTGGCTTACTGTAAAACATCACCTGCAGTGTTCCTCACCTGGCTTACTGTAAAACATCACCTGCAGTGTTCCTCACCTGGCTTACTGTAAAAAGCAAAACAAAATTTTGATTACTATACTTTATATTTCCATCAACCCTGTCTTGTGGATTTGGCCATAGGTTCTCATCCACATCACAATGGATGTTTTCATTAGCCAAACATCTTGGGAAGAATCTTCGGGCATGGCGAATCCAGGCCTGACACTGGTCTGCCGTGATGTCATTGCATGCGTCATCCATGGCCTGGAGAAGGGTGGCTTGTTCGTGAGGGCATCTATCATATACCTTCCACCTCCATGTGGAGAAAAAACCCTCAGTCGGGTTTTAGGAAAGGAGAGTATGGGGGTAAGTACAGGGTGGTAAATTGTGGTTGGGCCTGAAACCATGCTTGCACCATTCTGAGCATGGTGGAACCTGACATTATCCCACACAATGACATAGGTCATACCATCAGCTATACAGACCTGATTTAGCCCGTCAAGGAAGGTTACATTCGAACAGCGAATCATGTGGCTGCCTGCAAATCAATATATAGAGTAGAGAGCTTTAGTTGTTGTTCAACCTAACATTAGAACGGGCAAGATGCGTAATCTAAGCAACTTTGACCGTGGTATGATTGTTGATGCCACATATGGTGATTCCAGCATCTCAGAAACAGCTGCCCTCCTGGAATTTTTATGCACTACATTCTCTAGAGTTTACAGAGAATGGTGCGATAAACAAAACACATTCAGTGAGTGACAGTTCTGTGGGCAAAAACACCTTGTTAATGAGAGAGGTCAGAGGAGAATGTCCAGACTCATTCAAGCAAACAGAAAGGCCACAAATACTCAAGTAACAGCTGTTTAAAACAGTGGTGTGCAGAAGGGCATCTCTTAACGTACAACACCGTGAATAATTCAGGCTGTTGTGGAGGCAAAAGGGGGTCTTACCCAGTACTAGATAGGTGTACCTAATAAAGTGGCCGGTGAGAGTACAGTAATGTCAAATCTGAAAACATGGTCTGGAAAGGTGGTACATAGAAACATAGAACATGAACCATAGAAACAGTGTCTGATAAAGAATGATGATGAAATATTACATCTATAGATAATGTAGTCCAATTGGTTCATGTTCCACAGTAATTGGTGTCAATGGTTCTCGTTATCCTGAAACTTTTGTGATCTAAACATGGAATATTGTTTGTCAGTTTCCATAAAACTATGCATTAAGAGTAATGCAACAGTTACTTATCATTTTGAGCAGTTGTATCAATTGATAGTTAGATCATTGTAATGAAATGAATAGACAGTCATCTCAGATGTAATGTGTGAATTGCATTTTGAAATGGTAATACTTTGATGTTAAGTTGTGTCATTTTGAACAGGTGATTTTAGATCAATGAACAAATTATCTTAGCTTTATGTGTATTGTATCCGAGCAATTGGAAAAAGAGTTTTGAAAAATGTGCATTTTGATCATTGGTTGTGAGTTTTGTGTCTAGAGTTTTGAAAAATGACATCAAGGTCCCGAAATTAGTGCTAAAGTGATTGTAAAAAACGGTAACAGGTGTGCCTTATTAAAAGTTCATTTGTGGGGAATACAGCCCTATTTGGTAAAAGATCAAGTCCATATTATGTCAAGAACAGATCAAATAAGCAAAGAAAAAGGGCAGTCCATCATTACTTTAAGACATGAAGGTCAGTCAACCTGGAAAATTTCAAGAACTTTGAAGTGCAGTTGCAAAAACCATCAAGCGCTATAATGAAACTGGCTCTCATGAGGACCGCCACAGGAGAGGAAGACCCAGTTACCTCTGCTGCAGAGGAGTTCATTAGAGTTACCAGCCGCAGAAATTGCAGCCCAAATAAATGCTTCACAGAGTTCAAGTAAGAGACACATCTTAACATCAACTGTTCAGAGGAGACTGCGTGAATCAGGCCTTCATGGTTGAATTGCTGCAAAGAAACCACTACTAACAGACACCAATAATAAGAAGAGAGAAACACAAGCAATGGACATTTTTGATTCCAACCATCGTGTCTTTGTGAGACGCAGAGTAGGTGAACAGATGATCTCGGCATGTGTGGTTCCAACCGTGAAGCATGGAGGAGGAGGTGTGATGGTGTGGGGGTGCTTTGCTGCTGACACTGTCTGTGATTTATTTAGAATTCAAGGCACACTTAACCAGCATGGCTACCATAGCATTCTGCAACAATACACCTTCCCATCTGGTTTGGGCTTAGTGGGACTATCATTTGTTTTTCAACAGGACAATGACCCAAAACACCTCCAGAAAGGAGAGTGATGGAGTACTGCATCAGATGACCTTGCCTCCACAATAACCGACCATAACCCAATTGAGATGATTTGGGATGATTTGGACCGCAGAGTGAAGAAAAAACAGCCAACAAGTGCTCAGCATATGTGGGAACTCCTTCAAGACTGTTGGAAAAGCATTCCAGGTGAAGCTGGTTGAGAGAATGCCAAGAGTGTGCAAAGGTGTCATCAAAGCAAAGGGTGGCTACATTGAAGAATCTCAAATATAAAATATATTTGGATTTGTTTAACACTTTTTTGGTTACTACATGATTCCATATGTGTTATTTCATTTTCATTTTGATGTCTTCACTATTATTCTACAATGTAGAAAATAGTAAAAATAAAGACAATCCCTGGAATGAGTAGATGTGTCCAAACTTTTGACTGGTACAGTATATGGTTTATTGAGCGTGTGTGTTTGTGCGTATGGCGATTACTCTATGATTCCAGGCCAGAAGCTGACCAAGTGAAGTGGCACTTAACCTCAGTCTAGAACTTTAATAAAATAAGCACTTTTTACATCCTGAATACTGCTGACAATACACACCATTCAAATTACAAACAGTCAAAATATCCCATTCTGTCTTAATTTCACTGTCGTTATTAAGTCGCTTTATGAAAAGCAATTTTTTTCCTGTCATGCTTAGTAGGCAGCTGTTCTTATATCATTATACCAATTCATTATAGAAATCACTTTAAATCAAATCTTTATGAAGTGTGTGTTTCCTAGATCTGTGTGTGAGTAACCTGTATCTGTGTACAGAACATTTGAGTTGTGTGCGTGTGTGTCTGTGTGTGTGCCTGTGAGTGTGGGTGCATGTAATCTGTGTGTGTGTGTTTGTACATGCGTGTTCGTATGTGTAACGATCTTCTTCATCTGATGAACAGGAAGGATCGGACCAAAACGCAGCGTGGTAAGTGTTCATGCTTTATTGAAAACTGAACACTAAATACAAAATAACAAAGTGAATAAACAAAAACGAAACAGTCCTGTAAGGTGCAACAACACAAAACAGAAAACAACTGCCCACAAAACCAACATGGAAAATGGCAACCTAAATAGGCTCCCCAATCAGAGACAACGAGAAACAGCTGTCTCTGATTGGGAACCAATCCAGGCCACCATAAACCTACAATCCCCTAGACCATACCAAATCCCCATAGATAGACAAAACCCCTAGACAAGAAAGAAAACCCTAGACAAATACAAAAACTAAACAAACCACCCTTGTCACACCCTGACCTAACCAAAAAATAAAGTAAAAATATAACTAAAGTCAGGGCGTGACAGTATGTGTGTGTAGTGCATAGGTCAGGGGTCTCCAACCTTTTCTAGCATGAGAGCTTCTTTTAAAAGATTTCACATGCCATTCATTTTTTTCTAACTTTCAAATAGGCACATTCATCTCCTCTCCCCTGAAACTATTACACATTAACATTTTCCTGGTTTTCGATTTTTGGGGGTTTTAACTCTAAAAATTACAATTGTTCATAGAGAAACAACGAAATTGGATGTTCTGAGTATATTGATTTTTGAGTGTATTTCCCCTTTAATTTTGCATCTAGTATGGCATCTAATCTGCCGGTCTAGTGATCGTTCTGTGCTGCTGCTGCTCATTTCATGTCAAAGTTTGCAAATAACAAATAATAGGTACAAATAATATGTTACGTTACAACCTTATTCTACACTGGATGAAGTTTTTCCCCCCTCATCAATCTACACACAATACACCATAATGACAAAGCAAAAACAGGTTTCTAGAAATTTTTGCAAATGTATAAAAAACTACTGAAATATCTAATTTACATAAGTATTCAGACCCTTTACTCAGTACTTTGTTGAAGTACCTTTGGCAGCGATTACAGCCTTGAGTCTTCTTGGGTATGACGCTACAAGCTTGACACACTTGTATTTGTGGAGTTTCTCCCATTCTTCTCTGCAGATCCTCTCAAGCTCTGTCAGTTTGGATGAGGAGCGTCGCTGCACAGCTATTTTCAGGTCTCTCCAGAGATGTTTGATCGGGTTCAAGTCCGGGCTCTGGCTGGGCCACTCAAGGACATTTAGAGACTTGTCTTGAAGCCAATTCTGTGTTGTCTTGGCTGTGTTCTTAGGGTCGTTGTCCTGTTGGAAGGTGAAGCTTCGCCCCAGTCTGAGGTCCTGAGCGCTCTGGAGCAGGTTTTGATCAAGGATCTCTCTGTACTTTGCTCCGTTCATCTTTCCCTCAATCCTGACTAGTCTCCCAGTCCCTGCAGCTAAATAACATCCCCACAGCATGATACTGCCAACATCATGCTTCACTGTAGGGATTGTGCCAGGTTTCCTCCGGACGTGACGCTTTGCATTCAGGCCAAATAGTTCAATCTTGGTTTCATCAGACCAGAGAATTTAGGTGCCTTTTGGCAAACTCCAAGCGGGCTGTCATGTGTCTTTTACTGAGGAGTGGCTTCCGTCTGGCCACTCTACCATAAAGGCCTGATTGGTGGAGTTCTGCAGAGATGGTTGTCCTTCTAGAAGGTTCTCTCATCTCCACAGAGGAGCTCTGGAGCTCTGTCACAGTGACCATCTGGTTCTTGGTCACCACCCTGACCAAGGCCCTTCTCCCCTGATTTTTCTGTTTGGCCGGGCAGCCAGCTCTAGGAAGAGCCTTGGTGGTTCCAAACTCATTCCATTTAAGAATGATGGAGGCCACTGTGTTCTTGGGGACCTTCAATGCTGCAGACATTTTTGGCAATTTTCCCCAGATCTGTGCCTTGACATAATCCTGTCTCTGTCCTCTATGGACAATTCCTTTGACCTCATGGCTTGGTTTTTGCTCTGACATGCACTCTCAACTGTGGGACCTCAAAAAGACAGGTGTGTGCCTTTCCAAATCATGTCCAATCAATTGAATTTACCAGAGGTGGACTCCAATCAAGTTGTAGAAACATCTCAAGGAAGATCAATGTAAACAGGATTCACCTAAGCTCAACTTTGAGTCTTATAGCAAATGGTCTGAATACTTACGTAAATAAGATGATTTTTAAAATTTAAACTAAATCTACAAACATTTCTAAAAACCTGTTTTTGCTTTGTCATTATGGGGTGTTGTGTGTAGATTGATGAAGAAAATGTATAATAAGGTTGTAATGTAACAAAATGTGGAAAAAGTCAAAGGGTCTGAAAACTTTCCGAATACACTGTACATACACACACATTCATGAACACACACACAAATACACAAAATGGTGCTGCAGTGGATAGCTGCCGTCTTACTCCTGATAAATGCTGTTATTTTATACTGACCGTACCTTTTTTGTACATAATGTTTCCGCCATCTCCTATGACCGAAAACAGCTTCTGGACATCGGAACAGCGATCACTAACCTCGATTTGGATGAAGTTTTCTACTTTAACGAGGCGGTAGCTCAGGAAGTTATGCTTACCAGGGACCAGGCCCTGATCCCAGGGACTCAGAAGACGAAGAGATGATGATTAGACTACGTCGGCGAGCATCTAGATCGCCACTGCGCTCTGTTCTGTTGGCGAACGTACAAATTGGCTCCGTTCGAGATTATCCACGAGACATGAAGAACTGTAATATTTGTTTCTCAGAGGCGTGACACGGACATGGATAATATTCACCTCGCTGGCTTTTCAATGCATTGTCAAGATCGGATGGAAGTCTTGAGTAAGAAGAGAAGGAGAGTGGTCACTTTGTTTTATATTTGTTAGTATTTAGGGTTCAAATCCCAGACAGACAATAATATTTAAAAAGTACATACAGATCCACCCTCCCGTCCCCCCTGTCTGTATGTATGTGCTGGGCTTCACACAGTGCCTTCAGAAAGTATTCACACCCCCACATTTTGTTGTGTCACCGCCTGAATTTAAAATGGATTCAGTTGATATTTTGTTTGTCACTGGCCTTCACATAATACCCCATAATGTCAAGGTGGAATTATGTTTTTAGAGAAATTACATTACAAATGAAAAGCTGAAATGTAAGCACAGGAAAACCTGGTTCAGTCTGCTTTCCACCAGACATTGGGAGATTAATTCACCTTTCAGCAGGAAAATAACCTAAAACACAAGACGAAATCTACATTGGAGTTGCTTACTAAGAAGACAGCGAATGTTCCTGAGTGGCCGAGTTACAGTTTTGACTTAAATCTACATGAAAATCTATGTCAACACCTCAAAATGGTTGCTCAGAAACAATCGGATGGAGCTTGAAGAATTTTGAAAATAATAATTGGCAAATGTTTCACAATCCAGGTGTCAGCTGTTAGAATGAGGAGGGAAAAAAATATTGATCAAAATGCGTTTATTGTCAGAAATGCCTTCTTGAACATGTAAACTTTCATGTGCCTTAATAACAAACTTGTATTCCATCTGTAAATACGAATACAATTGTTAAACTACGAGCCTAGTTGGTTTAGCCACAGAAAAAATAAGAAACCTTCTCGCTAGCCATGATTGGCTGAGATAATGAGTGGGCTGGACATGCCAAGAGATGAGTTTGGATTGGTCTACCATATAGCGTGCATCTGTCTATTGGAGCTGGTCAGTATGTTTAGGTAATCGTGTCGAACGAGGCTTTAAAAAAAATGTATCGCTTAGTTAAACTGCATAAACCAAATGTCAAGTTAAAGTGTACTGTTAGCTAGCTAACGTTACGTAATGCGTTGGGATTCATTGTTTACCTAGCTAGTTATCTAACTACATTTCTTAACAAAAGACTCTCATCTTAGTGTGCCAGAGCACAGAATAACTGATGCATTTTTGAACGCTCAACACCCATTGAATATGTCCGGTGTCAGTAAAGGTCGGCAACAAAGCGTAATTCAATTGTTGCCAGCAGCACAGTTAGTCACCAACGTTCTGGATAACATGACAAAAGCCTAACCAGCTCTGCTGGGGTGAGTAAAATGGTCAGAGTGGGGTGTTCTCTCATTATGTGTCTGGAAGTAGAAAGCCAATGTTAGCCAGTTAGCTTGGGTGCTTGACTGTAGTTGTGAGGTCAGAGCTTTCAGAACAACCCTACTTATTGGTTAGAGCGTCCAGTGTGCGCTCTGAACGCGAAACCACAGATAGAGCGATAGGGCGAGTAATGTTCAGTGAGCTGTTCTCTCTCTCTCTCTCTCTCTCTCTCTCTCTCTCTCTCTCTCTCTCTCTCTCTCTCTCTCTCTCTCTCTCTCAGATGTCTGGATGTAGCTGGCAAATTAGTACAGAATGGTTGGATCACCCCTTAAAGAGATAGGTTTGAACAATGCTGAATGGGTGTACACATTGGGTGTACACATTGAAGGGCTCTGCATTAGTAGTACCAAAACATTGAAAGTAGGTTTTCTCAAAAGTGAGTTGACCAACTTTCAAAGCAGAATTACTTTCCCAGTGTTTCCTCAAATGCAGTGTATGATATACCATTTTGTAGCTCGGAGTCTCTACTTTTATCCAATGTAAAAAAAACAGAAATTCAAATGTTGCTACATAAGACCGGATCCAGATGGTGAGTCACAAATGTACAAGTTGATAGTTTGGATTACAGGATGCTAAGGTCATATTTCAATTTTCTGTTCCAGTTAAATGGTTGTTCAGATAAACTTAGATCTGTGGACCATACTTTTTTAATGGCTATCTGAGAATATGAGCTTTCCAAAAATCTTTATATATTATAGAGATTACATTTTTTATAAATCTCATCATTGGATGGTTCAGTAGTTGGATTACCCAAGGGACTCCACAGGCAAGAATTGCTGCCTGGTAATATGTGTGTGTCTTTCAAATCTTGGAATGTTCTGAAACCATTACTGTCTATAATTTTGGTAAGGTTACATGGTAAGGTACGGATTCCAAATTTGGAACATTGGGGGTTGCCCTCCAGATCGCAAGGCATTATTGTTAAATATTGGATTATGAGTATGCCATTTTGATTCCCAGTTACATAATTTTTCAATTTTGCGCCAAGCAGAAATTTTGTGAGCAACAATATGACCAAAGCGTAGTTTACATTGTTTAAGGGATATATCAGGGTAGGTAACAACACATCCGCCACGCTGATCCTCAACACGGGGGCCCCTCAGGGGTGCCTGCTCAGTCCCCTCCTGTACTCCCCATTCACTCATGACTGCACGGCCAGGCACGACTCCAACACCATCATTCAGTTTGCCGATGACACAACAGTGGTATGCCTGATCACTGACAACGACGAGACAGCCTATAGGGAGGAGGTCAGAGACCTGGCCATGTGGTGCCAGGACAACAACCTCAACGTGATCAAGACAAAGGAGATGATTGTAGACTACAGGAAAGGGAGGACCGAGCACGCCCCAATTCTCATTTACGGGGCTGTAGTGGAGCAGGTTGAGAGCTTCAAGTTCCTTGGTGTCCACATCACCAACAAACTAACATGGTCCAAGCACACCCAGACAGTCGTGAAGAGGGCACAACAAAACGTATTCCCCCTCAGGAGACTGAAAAGAGTTAGCATGGGTCCTCAGATCCTCAAAAGGTTTTACAGCTGCACCATCGAGAGCATCCTGACGGGTTGCATCACTGCCTGGTATGGTACCTGCTCGGCCTCCGACCTCAAGGCACTACAGAGGGTAGTGCGTACGGCCCAGTACATCACCGGGGCCAAGCTTCCTGCCATCCAGGACCTCTATATCAGGCGGTGTCAGAGGAAGGCCCTAAAAATTGTCAAAGACTCCAGTCACGCTAGTCTTAGACTGTTCTCTCTGCTACCGCATGGCAAGCGGTACCGGACCGCCAAATCCAGGTCCAAGAGGCTTCTATACAGCTTCTACCCCCAAGCCATAAGACTCCTGAACATCTAATCAAATGGCTACCCAGACTATTTGCATTGCCCCCCCCCCCCCTTCTACGCTGCTGCTACTCTCAGTTATTATCTATGCATAGTCACTTTAATAACTCTACCTACATGTACATATTACCTCAATTACCTCGACACCGGTGCCCCCGCACATTGACTCTGTACCAGTATCCGCTGTATATAGCCCCGCTATTGTCATTTACTGCTGCTCTTTAATTATTTGTTACTCTTATCTCTTACTTTTTTAAGGTATTTTCTTAAAACTGCATTGTTGGTTTAGCGCATGGATCTCATTAACGGGATCAAAATCGACAACATCCGGTGAAGCTGGAGCGCGCCAAATTCAAATAACAAAATTGTATTATTAAACATTCATGAACATGCAAGTGTCCTACAACATTTAAAAGCCAAACTTCTTGTTAAACCAACCGCGTTGTCAGATTTCAAAAGGCTTTACGGCGAAAGCATACCATGCGATTATCTGAGGACAGCATACAAAAGCATTAAAAACATTTTCCAAACCAGCAGAGGCATCACAAAAGTCAGAAATAGCGATAAAATAAATCACTTACCTTTGAAGATCTTCCTCTGTTTGCAATCCCAAGGGTCCCAGCTACACAACAAATGGTTGTTTTGTTTGATAAAATCCTTTATATTCCAAAAAAGTCAGTTTAGTTGGTGCGTTTGATTCAGTAATCCACCCGTTCCACTAGTTCATCATGCATACAAAGGAATCCCAAAAGTTACCAATAAACTTCATCCAAACAAGTCAAACAACGTTTCTAATCAATCCTCAGGTACCCTAATATGTAAATAAACTATACAATTTAACAGAATGTAGTATGTTCAATACCGGAGAAAAATAACGAGGTGCGCCCTCATCCACTCGCACCACAACACTACAGTCAAAATGAGAGCCACCTTGAACAACTACAACTACTAAATCATTTTTCAAAAAAGAAGCCTGAAACCATCTCTAAAGACTGTTGACATCTAGTGGAAGCCATAGGAACTGCAATCTGGGAGCTATTCATTTGTATATCCCACAGACAAGCGTTTAAATGGACAGTGACCTCAAAAAGAAATTCTGGATGGATTTTCCTCGGGTTTTAGCCTGCAATATCAGTTCTGTTATACTCACAGACATTATTTTAACAGTTCTAGAAACTTTAGAGTGTTTTCTATCCAGTGCTACCAATCACATGCATATTCTAGCAGTTTACTTTGGCCAAGTCATTTATCCGAACATCCAAACACTGCCCCCTAGCCCCTAAGAGGTTTTTTAAGGGCTTGTAAGTAAACATTTCACTGTATTTTTTTATTTTTCCTTTATTAAACTAGGCAAGTCAGTTAAGAACAAATTCTTATTTACAATGACGGCCTACCCTAGTCAAACCCGGATGACGCTGGAATGTTATGAAGAGTGATCAGATGAATTGCAATTAATTGCAAAGTCCCTCCTTGCCATGCAAATGAACTGAATCCCCCAAAAACATTTCCACTGCATTTCAGCCCTGCCACAAAAGGACCAGCTGACATCATGTCAGTGATTCCCTCGTTAAAACAGGTGTGAGTGTTGTTGAGGACAAGGCTGGAGATCACTCTGTCATGCTGATTGAGTTTAAATAACAGACTGGAAGCTTCAAAAGGAGGGTGGTGCTTGGAATCATTGTTCTTCCTCTGTCAACCTTGGTTACCTGCAAGGAAACATGTGCCGTCATCATTGCTTTGCACAAAAAGGGCTTCACAGGCAAGCATATTGCTGCCAGTAAGATTGCACCTAAATCAACCATTTATCAGATCATCAAGAACTTCAAGGAGAGCGGTTCAATTGTTGTGAAGAAGGCTTCAGGGCGCCCAAGAAAGTCCAGCAAGCGCCAGGGCCGTCTCCTAAAGTTGATTCAGCTGCGGGATCGGGGCACCACCAGTACAGAGCTTGCTCAGGAATGGCAGCAGGTAGGTGTGAGTGCATCTGCATGCACAGTGAGGCGAAGACTTTTGGAAGATGGCCTGGTGTCAAGAAGGGCAGCAAAGAAGCCACTTCTCTCCAGGAAAAACATCAGGGACAGACTGATATTCTGCAAAAGGTACAGGGATTGGACTGCTGAGGACTGGGGTAAAGTCATTTTCTCTGATGAATCCCCTTTCCGATTGTTTGGGGCATCCGTAAAAAAGCTTGTCCGAAGAAGACAAGGTGAGCGCTACCATCAGTCCTGTGTCATGCCAACAGTAAAGCATCCTGAGACCATTCATGTATGGGGTTGCTTCTCATCCAAGGGAGTGGGCTCACTCACAATTTTGCCTAAGAACACAGCCATGAATAAAGAATGGTACCAACACATCCTCCGAGAGCAACATCTCCCAACCATCCAGGAACAGTTTGGTGACGAACAATGCCTTTTCCAGCATGATGGAGCACCTTGCCATAAGACAAAAGTGGTAACTAAGTGGCTCGGGGAACAAAACAACGATATTTTGGGTCCATGGCCAGGAAACTCCACATACCTTAATCCCATTGAGAACTTGTTGTCAATCCTCAAGAGGCGGGTGGACAAAAAAACAACACAAATTCTGACAAACTCCAAACTCCATTGATTATACAAGAATGGGCTGCCATCAGTCAGGATGTGGCCCAGAAGTTAATTGACAGCATGCCAGGGCGGATTGCAGAGGTCTTGAAAAAGAAGGGTCAACACTGCAAATATTGAGTCTTTGCATCAACTTCATGCAATTGTCAATAAAAGCCTTTGACACTTATGAAATGCTTGTAATTATACTTCAGTATTCCATAGTAACATCTGACAAAAATATCTAAAGACACTGAAGCAGCAAACTTTGTGGAAATTCATATTTGTGTAATTCTCAAAACTTTTGGCCACGACTGTTCAGTATTACCTCTTCCAGGTTATAGGAGACACCATATGTCTCTCCAGGGGGTGGAACAATCATGTCTAAACCAATTTAGAATGGGACGATTTAGGTGTGTCCCTTTGTTAACAAGAGCTGGTGCGCGATCTCTATTGCTAAGGACATCTTGAGTTAGAATACCTCATAATAAGCTGCCCCAAAAATGATTTACTAAGACAGTTTTTATCTATATTTTTCGTATCAGTCTTTTTACTAACACAAACCGATGCTGGCACTAAGACCGCACTCAATGAGCCGTATAGGGCCATAAGCAAACAAGAAAATGCACATCCAGGGACTCCCGGGTGGCGCAGTGGTCTAGGGCACTGCATCGCAGCGCCAGCTTCGCCACCAGAGTCTCTGGGTTCGCGCCCAGGCTCTCTCGCAGCCAGCCGCGACCGGGAGGTCCGTGGGGCAACGCACAATTGGCCTGGTGTCGTCCGGGTTAGGGAGAGTTTGGTGGTAAGGATATCCTTGTCTCATCGCGCTCCAGCGACTCCTGTGGCGGGCTGGGTGCAGTGCGCGCTAACCAAGGGGGCCAGGCGCACAGTGTTTCCTCCGACACATTGGTGTGGCTGGCTTCCGGGTTGGAGGCGTGCTGTGTTAAGAAGCAGTGCGGCTTCGGTGGGTTGTGCTTCGGAGGACGCATGGCTTTCGACCTTCGTCTCTCCCGAGCCCGTACGGGAGTTGTAGCGATGAGACAAGATTGTAATTACTAGTGATTGGATACCATGAAAAGGGGGTAAAAAAAATATTTTTTAAAAAGAAAAAGAAAATGCACATCCAGAGGCGGCTCTTCTCGTGGCTGGTGATTTTAATGCAGAAAAACTGAATTCCATTTTACTTAATTTTTACCAGCATGTCATCTGTGAAAATAGAATCAACAATACTCTAGATCACCTTTACTTCACACACAGAAATACAAGGCACTTCCTTATCCTCCCTTTGGCAAATCTAACCATAACTCTATCCTCCTGATTCCTGTTCAAACAAGAAGTACCAGCTCAATATGGAAGTGGTCCGATGAAGCGGACGCTGAGCTGCAGGATTGTTTTGCTTGCACAGACTGGAATATGTTCCAGGATTCATCCAATAATATTAACAAGAAGGATAGCTGAGTTATCCCCTCAATGGGGATAGCTGAGTTTACCACATCATTCACCGGCTTCTTTAATAAGTGCATCAAATCAAATCAAATATATTTATATAGCCCTTCTTACATCAGCTGATATATCAAAGTGCTGTACAGAAACCCAGCCTAAAACCCCAAACAGCAAGCAATGCAGGCGTAGAAGCACGGTGGCTAGGAAAAACTCCCTAGAAAGGCCAAAACCTAGGAAAAACTAGAAAGGAACCAGGCTATGAGGGGTGGCCAGTCCTCTTCTGGCTGTGCTAGGTATAGATTATAACAGAACATGGCCAAGATGTTCAAATGTTCATAAATGACCAGCATGGTCAAATAATAATAATCACAGTGGTTGTCGAGGGTGCAACAAGTCAGCGACTCAGGAGTAAATGTCAGCTGGCTTTTCATAGCCGATCATTGAAAGTATCTCTACTGCTCCTGCTGTCTCTATAGAGTTGAAAACAGCAGGTCTGGGACAGGTAGCACGTCCGGTGAACAGGTCAGAGTTCCATAGCCGCAGGCAGAACAGTTGAAACTGGAGCAGCAGCATGGCCAGGTGGACTGGGGACAGCAAGGAGTCATCATGCCAGTTAGTCATCATGCCAGAGCATACTTAAATTCACACAGGACACCGGATAAGACAGGAGAAAAACTCCAGATATAACAGACTGACCCTAGCCCCCCGACACATAAACTACTGCAGAATAAATACTGGAGGCTGAGACAGGAGGGGTCAGGAGACACTGTGGCCCCATCCGATGACACCCCAGGACAGGGCCAAACAGGAAGGATATAACCCCACCCACTTTGCCAAAGCACAGCCCCCACACCACTAGAGGGATACCTTCAACCACCAACTTACCATCCTGAGACAAGGCCGAGTATAGCCCACAAAGATCTCCGCCACGGCACAACCCAAGGGGGGGGGCGCTGCCAACCCAGACAGGAAGACCACGTCAGCGACTCAACCCACTCAAGTGACACACCCCTCCTAGGGACGGCATGGAAGAGCACCAGTAAGCCAGTGACTCAGCCCCTGTAATAGGGTTAGAGGCAGAGAATCCCAGTGGAGAGAGGGGAACCGGCCAGGCAGAGACAGCAAGGGCGGTTCGTTGCTCCAGTGCCTTTCCGTTCACCTTCACACCCCTTTGCCAGACTACACTCAATCCTATGACCCACTGAAGAGATGAGTCTTCAGTAAAGACTTAAAGGTTGAAACCGAGTCTGCGTCTCTCACCTGGGTAGGCAGACCATTCCATAAAAATTGAGTTCTATAGGAGAAAGCCCTGCCTCCAGCTGTTTGCTTAGAAATTCTAGGGACAATTAGGAGGCCTGCGTCTTGTGACCGTAGCGTACGTGTAGGTATGTACGGCAGGACCAAATCGGAAAGATAGGTAGGAGCAAGCCCATGTAATGCTTTGTAGGTTAGCAGTAAAACCTTGAAATCAGCCCTTGCCTTAACAGGAAGCCAGTGTAGGGAGGCTAGCACTGAAGTAATATGATCAAATTCTTTGGTTATAGTCAGGATTCTAGCAGCCGTATTTAGCACTAACTGAAGTTTATTTAGTGCTTTATCTGGGTAGCCGGAAAGTAGAGCATTGCAGTAGTCTTACCTAGAAGTAACAAAAGCATGGATTAATTTTTCTGCATCATGTTTAGACAGAAAGTTTCTGATTTTTGCAATGTTACGTAGATGGAAAAAAGCTGTCCTTGAAACAGTCTTGATATGTTCGTCAAAAGAGAGATCAGGGTCCAGAGTAACGACGAGGACCTTCACAGTTTTATTTGAAATGACTGTACAACCATCAAGATTAATTGTCAGATTCAACAGAAGATCTCTTTGTTTCTTGGGTCCTAGAACAAGCATCTCTGTTTTGTCCGAGTTTAAAAGTAGAAAGTTTGCAGCCATCCACTTCCTTATGTCTGAAACACAGGCTTCTAGCCAGGGCAATTTTGGGGCTTCACCATGTTTCATTGAAATGTACAGCTGTGTGTTATCCGCATAGCAGTGAAAGTTGACATTATGTTTTCGAATGACATCCCCAAGAGATAAAATAGATAGTGAAAACAATAGTGGTCCTAAAACGGAACCTTGAGGAACACCGACATGTATAATTGATTTGTAAGAGGACAAACCATTCACAGAGACATATTGATATCTTTCCGACAGATAAGATCTAAACCAGGCCAGAACTTGTCTGTGTAAACCAATTTGGGTTTCCAATCTCTCCAAAAGAATGTGGTGATCGATGGTATCAAAAGCAGCACTAAGGTCTAGGAGCACGAGGACAGATGCAGAGCCTCGGTCTGACGCCATTGAAAGGTAATTTACCACCTTCACAAGTACAGTCTCAGTACTATGATGGGGTCTAAAACCAGACTGAAGCATTTCGTATACATTGTTTGTCTTCAGGAAGACAGTGAGTTGCTGCGCAACAGCTTTTTCTAAAGTTTTAGAGAGGAATGGAAGATTCGATATAGGCCGATAGTTGTTTTTATTTTCAAGAGAGGCTTTATTACTGCCACTTTTAGTGAGTTTGGTACACATCCGGTGGATAGAGAGTCGTTTATTATGTTCAACATAGGAGGGCCAAGCACAGGAAGCAGCTCTTTCAGTAGTTTAGTTGGAATAGGATCCAGTATGCAGCTTGAAGGTTTAGAGGCCATGATTTTTTTCATCATTGTGTCAAGAGATATAGTACTAAAACACTTGAGTGTCTCCCTTGATCCTAGGTCCTGGAAGAGTTGTGCAGACTCAGGACAACTGAGCTTTGGAGGAATACGCAGATTTAAAGAGGAGTCCGTAATTTGCTTTCTAATGATCATGATCTTTTCCTCAAAGAAATTCTGGAATTTATTACTGCTGAAGTGAAAGCCATCCTCTCTTGGGGAATGCTGCTTTTTAGTTAGCTTTGCGACAGTATCAAAAATAAATTTTGGATTGTTCTTATTTTCCTCAATTAACTTCTTATGGCTGCAAGGGGCAATATTGAGTAGCCAGTTAAATCGTGCCCATTTCAAACGGCCTCGTACTCAATTCTTGCTCGTACAATATGCATATTATTATTACTATTGGATAGAAAACACTCTCTAGTTTCTAAAACCGTTTGAATTATTTCTCTGAGTGAAACAGAAGTCATTCTGCAGCACACTTCCTGACCAGGAAGTGGAATGTCAGAAATCGATGCTCTGTTCAACTTCATGCCTATACATGGGCGTGATACGTAAGAGTCTACATACACTTCATACACCTTCCCCTGGTTGTCAAGAGGCGGTGAGAGAAAAAAAATTGTGTTTATCTTGGTCTGAGGTGGAATTAAAGCTCTTTGTTTGACGTGACCGTCCATTTCCTGTTTCTGGAGCGCGCGAAAGAGGACACGGATTTGCCTTCTGTTTTGCTCTCGTTATGGACGACTAACATCTCCGTCTTAGATTTTATTTGATACATGTGACCATATCATCGTAACGTATGTTTTTTCAATATAGTTTAATCAGATTATTGAATTTTTTTCGGGAGTTTTGCCGTGTTCCGTTCTCTGACTTTGTTGACGTTGGAGTGATCCGTGCCACTTGGCAAGTGCCCATGCTAAATGAAGAGGGATATTTGCCGTTCCAGATCAAAACAACGACTGTTCTGGACAAAGGACACCTTGTCCAACATTCTGACGGAAGATCACCAAAAGTAAGAAACATTTTATGATGCTATTTCTAATATCTGTCGTGCATGTGAACTGGTCGTGGGCGCCCAAGTGTTTCTGGCTATTGTGGCTACGCTAATATAACGCTACATTTTGTTTTCGCTGTAAAACATTTAATAAATCGGAAATATTGTCTGGAATCACAAGATGCCTGTCTTTCAATTGCTGTACACTATGTATTTTTCAGAAATGTTTTATGATGAGTAATTAGGTATTTGACGTTGGTGTCTGTAAATATTATGGCTGCTTTCGGTGCAATTTCTGATTGTAGCTGAAATGTAAACTATGATTTATACCTGAAATATGCAAATTTTTCGAACAAAACATATGCTATACAATAAATATGTTATCAGACTGTCATCTGATGAAGTTGTTTCTTGGTTAGTGGATATTTATATCTTTATTTGGTCGAATTTGTGATAGCTACTGATGGAGTAAAAAACTGATGGAGTAAGAAAAGTGGTGTCTTTTGCTAACGTGGTTAGCTAATAGATTTACATATTGTGTCTTCCCTGTAAAACATTTTAAAAATCGGACATGTTGGCTTGATTCACAAGATGTGTACCTTTCATCTGGTGACTTGTTAATGTGTGAAAGTTAAATATTTAAAAAAATATATCTTTTGAATTTCGCGCCCTTGTCACGTTCCTGACCTGTTTTCCTTTGTCATGTATTTGTTTTAGTTGGTCAGGGCGTGAGTTGGGTGGGTTGGTCTAGGTTTGATTTTCTATGTTGGGATTTTGTGTTCGGCCTGGTATGATTCTCAATCAGAGACAGCTGTCAATCGTTGTCCCTGATTGAGAATCATACTAAGGCAGCCAGGGTTTCACTTGTGTTTTGTGGGTGTTTGTTCCTGTGTCAGTGTTTGGGCCACACAGGACTGTTTCAGGTTAGTCACGTTTGTTGGTTTTTGTATTTTGTAGTGTTTGTTGTTTTTCCATTAAATAATGAATACTTACCAATCCGCATCTTGGTCCGATCCATGCTTCTCCTCGTCTGAGGAGAAGAACGACTACGACAGCCGTTACAGAAACACCCACCAAAACAGGACCAAGCGGAGTGGATAAGGAAGGCAAGAACAACAGCAATGGGGAAAAGAGGAATGGACTTGGGAGGAAATCCTAGACGGGAAAGGACCCTGGGCAGAGCCAGAGGAGTGTCGCCGCCCCAAAGCGGAGCTGGAGGCAGCGAAAGCGGAGAGGAGGTTTTATGAGGCGAAAGCAAGGCAGAGCGGCTGGAAGCCCGAGAGGCTCACCCAAAAATGTTTTGGGAGGGGGCTAAAGGGGAGTGTGGCGAAGCCGGGTTGGATACCCGAGCCAACTCCCCGGGCTTACCGTGGAGTGAGAGGGCGTCGTACTGGTCAGACACCGTGTTATGCGGTGGAGCGCACGGTGTCCCCAGTACGCGTGCTTAGCCCAGTGCGGGCTATTCCACCTTGCCGCACTGGGAGGGCTAGGTTGGGCATCGAGCCGGGTGCCATGAAGCCGGCCCAACATATCTGGCCTCCAGTACGTCTCCTCGGGCCGGCATACATGGCACCAGCCTTACAGGTGGTGTCCCCGGTTCGCCTGCATAGCCCAGTGCGGGCTATTCCACCTCGCCGCACTGGCAGGGCTACGGGGACCATTCAACCTGGTAGGGTTGGGGAGGCTCGGTGCTCAAGAGCGCGTGTCCTCCTTCACGGTCCGGTATATCCGGCGCCACCTTCCCACCCCAGCCCAGTACCATCAGTGCCAACACCACGCACCAGGCTTCCAGTGCGTTTCCAGAGCCCTGTTCCTCCTCCACGCACTCTCCCTGTGGTGCGTGTCTCCAGCCCAGTGCCTCCAGTTCCGGCACCACGCACCAGGCCTACTGTGCGCCTCAGCAGGTCAGAGTCGGCCGTCTGCCCAACGCCGCCTGCGCTGCTTGCCTGCTCAGCGCTGCCTGAACTGTCTGCCTGCCCAGCGTGGTCTGAACTGTCTGCCTGCCCAGCGCTGCCCGTCTGTCCCGAGCCTTCAGAGCCGTCCAGCCAGGACCAGCCAGAGCCGTCCAGCCAGGACCAGCCAGAGCCGTCCAGCCAGGACCAGCCAGAGCCGTCCAGCCAGGACCAGCCAGAGCCTTCCGCCAGCCAGGATCCGCCAGAGCCTTCCGCCAGCCAGGATCCGCCAGAGCCTTCCGCCAGCCAGGATCCGCCAGAGCCTTCCGCCAGCCAGGATCCGCCAGAGCCTTCCGCCAGCCAGGATCCGCCCCTCAGTCAGGTGCTACCCCTCAGTCAGGTGCTACCCCTCAGTCAGGTGCTACCCCTCAGTCAGGTGCTACCCCTCAGTCAGGTGCTACCCCTCAGTCAGGTGCTACCCCTCAGTCTGTTACTGCCCTTTGGATTGACATGGAGGGTGAATATTGGGAGGAGGCCACGGAAGCGGGGGTTGACTATGGTGGGGTGGGGACCACGACCAGCGCCAGAGCCGCCACCGTGGACAGACGCCCACCCAGACCCTCCCCTAGACTTTGTGCTGGTGCGCCCGGAGTTCGCACCTTAAGGGGGGGTTCTGTCACGTTCCTGACCTGTTTTCCTTTGTCATGTATTTGTTTTAGTTGGTCAGGGCGTGAGTTGGGTGGGTTGGTCTAGGTTTGATTTTCTATGTTGGGATTTTGTGTTCGGCCTGGTATGATTCTCAATCAGAGACAGCTGTCAGTCGTTGTCCCTGATTGAGAATCATACTAAGGCAGCCAGGGTTTCACTTGTGTTTTGTGGGTGTTTGTTCCTGTGTCAGTGTTTGGGCCACACAGGACTGTTTCAGGTTAGTCACGTTTGTTGGTTTTTGTATTTTGTAGTGTTTGTTGTTTTTCCATTAAATAATGAATACTTACCAATCCGCATCTTGGTCCGATCCATGCTCCTCCTCGTCTGAGGAGGAGAACGACTACGACAGCCGTTACAGCCCTGCACTTGAGCTGGATGTTGTCATAAGTGTACCGGTGTCGGGCTGTAGCCCAAACAGGTTAAGTTGGAAAAATAGGTGTATCTTATAGTAACTTCGATACTGCACGGTACTGTCTTTCCAAGCTAGTCGGAAGACTTCCAGTGTGGTGTGGCGCCATTTCCGTTCCAATTTTCTGGAAGCTTGCTTCAGAGCTCGGGTATTTTCTGTATACCAGGGAGCAAGTTTCTTGTGACAAATGTTTTTCGTTTTTAGGGGTGCAACTGCATCTAGGGTATTGCGCAAGGTTAAATTGAGTTCCTCAGTTAGGTGGTTAACTTCTTCTGGCTGCAAGCCCGACGTCGGTACACTTATGACAACAGCCAGCTCAAGTGCAGGGCGCGAAATTCAAAATATATATTTTTTAAATATTTAACTTTCACACATTAACAAGTCCAATACAGCATTTGAAAGATAAACATCTTGTGAATCCAGCCAACATGTCCGATTTTTAAAATGTTTTACAGCGAAAACACCACGTATATTTATGTTAGCTCACCACCAAATACAAAAAAGGACAGACATTTTTCACAGCACAGGTAGCATGCACAAAGCCAACCTAACTAAGAACCAACCAAACTAACCAAGAAACAACTTCATCAGATGACAGTCTTATAACATGTTATACAATAAATCTATGTTTTGTTCGAAAATGTGCATATTTAGAGCTGAAATCAGTGGTTACACATTGTGCTAAGGTAGCATCTTTTTCCCAGAACGTCCGGATATTTTTCTGACTCTCACATATTCTGACCAAATAACTATTCATAAACATTACTAAAAAATACATGTTGTATAGGAAATGATAGATACACTAGTTCTTAATGCAATCGCAGTGTTAGAATTCTAAAAAATAACTTCATTACGACATAAGGCTTACGTTATGGCGAGCGAAGGCCCAAAACCTGGGCGCAAAACTAATAGTACACAGTTCGACAGATATATGAAATAGCATCATAAAATGGGTCCTACTTTTGATGAGCTTCCATCAGAATGTTGTACAAGAGGTCCTTTGTCCAGAACAATCGTTGTTTGGATTTAGAACGTCCTTTTTCCCTCTTGAATTAGCAAGCGCACTAGCCAAGTGGCGCGAAGCTCTCCTTCCTGAACAAAGGCACACAACGCAACACGCCTAACGTCCCGAATAAATTTCAATAATCTAATAAAACTATATTGAAAAAACATACTTTACGATGATATTGTCACATGTATCAAATAAAATCAAAGCCGGAGATAGTAGTCGCCTATAACGACAGCTTTTCAGAAGGCAATCCCCGGTTCCTTCTCGCACCTTCCTGAAAACAGGAAATGGGTGACACGTCATTCCAAGAGGATTTATTCCACCTCAGACAAAGATAAACACTCCATTTCTTCTCTCACTGCCTCTTGACATCTAGGGGAAGGTGTATGACGTGCATGTATACTAATACGTATCATGCCCATTTATAGGCAGGACCTAGAACAGAGCATAGTTTTCAGACTTTCCACTTCCTGGTCAGGAAGTTTGTGCCAAATGAGTTCTGTTTTACTCACAGATATAATTCAAACGGTTTTAGAAACTAGAGAGTGTTTTCTATCCAATAGTAATAATAATATGCATATTGTACGAGCAAGAATTGAGTACGAGGCCGTTTGAAATGGGCACCTTTTATCAGAGCTACTCAATACTGCCCCTGCAGCCAGAAGAAGTTAACTGATTTTTGTCCTCTGACGTCCTTGGGTAGGCAGAAGGAGTCTGGAAGAGCATCAAGGTATCTTTGGGTTGTCTGAGAATTTAAAGCACGACTTTTGATGCTCCTTGGTTGGGGTCTGAGCAGATTATTTGTTGCAATTGCAAACGTAGTAAAATGGTCGTCCGATAGTCCAGGGTTATGAGGAAAAACATTAAGATCCACAACATTTATTCCATGGGACAAAACTAGGTCCAGAGTATGACTGTGGCAGTGAGTAGGTCCAGAGACATGTTGGACAAAACCCACTGAGTCGATGATGGCTCTGAAAGCCTTTTGGAGTGGGTCTGTGGACTTTTCCATGTGAATATTAAAGTCACCAAAAATTTGAATATTATCTGCTATGACTAGAAGGTCCGATAGGAATTCAGAGACCTCAGTGAGGAACGTCGTATATGGCCCAGGAGGCCTGTAAACAGTAGCTATAAAAAGTGATTGGGTAGGCTGCATAGATGTCATGACTAGAAGCTCAAAAGATGAAAACGTTTTTGTTTTTTTGTAAATTGAAATTTGCTATCGTAAATGGTAGCAACACCTCCGCCTTTGCGGGATGCAAATGGTCACTAGTGTAACCAGGAGGTGAGGCCTCATTTAACACAGGAAATTCATCAGGCTTATGATCAGTGATTAGTTCATTGACTATAACTGCCTTGGAAGTGAGGGATCTAACATTAAGTAGGTATCACGATCTCTTTCAATAATGGCAGGAATGGAGGAGGTCTTTATTCTAGTGAGATTGCTAAGGCGAACACTGCCATGTTTAGTTTTGCCCAACCTAGGTCGAGGCACAGACACGGTCTCAATGGGGATAGCTGAGCTGACTACACTGACTGTGCTAGTGGCAGACTCCACTAAGCTGGCAGGCTGGCTAACAGCCTGCTGCCTGGCCTGCACCCTATTTCATTGTGGAGCTAGGGGAGTTAGAGCCCTGTCTATGTTGGTAGATAAGATGAGAGCACCCCTCCAGCTAGGATGGAGTCCGTCACTCCTCAACAGGCCAGGCTTGGTCCTATTTGTGGGTGAGTCCCAGAAAGAGGGCCAATTATCTACAAATTCTATCTTTTGGGAGGGGTAGAAAACAGTTTTCAACCAGCGATTGAGTTGTGAGACTCTGCTGTAGAGCTCAGCACTCCTCCTAACTGGGAGGGGGCCAGAGACAATTACTCGATGCCGACATATCTTTCTAGCTGATTTACACGCTGAAGCTATGTTGCGCTTGGTGACCTCTGACTGTTTCATCCTAACATCGTTGGTGCCGACGTGGATAACAATATCTCTATACTCTCTACACTCGCCCGATTTAGCTTTGGCCAGCACCATCTTCAGATTAGCCTTAACGTTGGTAGCCCTGCCCCCTGGTAAACAGTGTATGATCGCTGGATGATTTGTTTTAAGTCTAATACTGCGGGTAATGGAGTCGCCAATGACTAGGGTTTTCAATTTGTCAGAGCTAATGGTGGGAGCCTTCGGCGTCTCAGACCCCGTAACGGGAGGAGTAGAGACCAGAGAAGGCTCGGCCTCTGACTCCGACTCGCTGCTTAACTTTTACCGCCTCAGAAACCCGGATCCGGGATCACCCCCCACCCCCCCCACACTGATTAGCATCGCTAGCATAGCGTCACAATTAAATAGTAGCATCTAAATATCATTAAATCACAAGTCCAAGACACCAAATGAAAGATACAGATCTTGTGAATAAAGCCACCATTTCAGATGTTTAAAATGTTTTACAGGGAAGACAAAATATGTAAATCTATTAGCTAACCCCGTTAGCAAAAGACACCACTTTTCTAACTCCATCAGTTTCTTACTCCATCAGGTGCTATCACCAATTCGGCCAAATAAAGATATTGATAGCCACTAACCAAGAAAAAACCTCATCAGATGACAGTCTGATAACATATTTATTGTATAGCATAGGTTTTGTTAGAAAAATGTGCATATTTCAGGTATAAATCATAGTTTGCAATTGCAGCCACCATCACAAATCTCCCCAAAGCGACTAGAATTACTACATAGAGCAACGTGTATTACCAATTTACTCATCATAAAACATTTCTTAAAAATACACAGCTCACAGCAATGGATAGACACAGATCTTGTGAATTCAGACAATATTTCAGATTTTCAAAGTGTCTTACAGCGAAAACACAATAAATCGTTATATTAGCATACCACATTTGCAAACGTTACCCGAGCATTGATTCAAGGCAAAATTAGCTATAGCGTTATCATCACCAAAATACATTAATTTTTTCACTAACCTTCTCAGAATTCTTCCGATGACACTCCTGTAACATCATATTACACAATCCATATAGAGTTTGATCGAAAATGTGCATATTTAGCGGCACAAATCGTGCTTACACAATGGAAATAGTGTTCAACTACTCAAGCAATCTGCCCGGCGCCATTTTGAAAATACAACTATTTTTATCGAAAACTATTCATAAACTTGACTAAAAAAATACAGGTTGGACATGAAATGAAAGATGCATTAGTTATTAATGCAACCGCTGAGTTAGATTTTTAAAATTAACGTTACTAGACATACAGTGTGCGTTACAGCCAGACTAGTGCCGCAATAATGGCGTCACTAATCGCCATTATTGAGTTTACATTTTTCCACATAAAAACGGAATAACATCATAAATAGCTCTTACTTTTCGACGAGCTTCCATCAGAATCTTGGCCAAGTGGTCCTTTGTCCAAAAGAATCGTTGCTTGGTTGTAAAACGTTGCATTCAACTTCTGATATAGCAGCTAACAATAGCTAACAATAGCTATTTTGCCCCAACGTGTCCAAATCCTCAAGACGCAATACTGAGGAAATTCCAAAAAATAGCAATATACTCGCATAATCTGATATAACTCGGTTTAAAATAGCTTCGTTATGATGTCTCTAACACCTATATCGAATTAAATTACAGACGGATACATCTAACGTTGATAACTGAGCGTTTGAAAATGGCATCCTGAGGTCCCTTTCTGCGTAATGGTCAGCGTCGAAAAGAAGGCGCACCTCACTCCTTGGCCTTTTATAACCTCTGAGAGCTACGTATAAAGCCCATTCCACTTCTCATTGGTTACTGACATCCAGGGGAAGGCGGGTGCAGTTCATGTCGTTCCATAGGATACACACAGACCTTTAAAACTGATCTGAGACCAGAGCTTCGCTCTCAGACATTCGCAGTACCTGTCATGGATTTCGCTGTAGAAAGAGTTCTGGGTCACCCACAGACATAATTCCAACGGTTTATGAAACTAGAGAGTGTTTTCTATCCAATAGAATTAATAATATGCATATTGTACGAGCAAGAATTGAGTACGAGGCAGTTTAATTTGGCAACACCCAGAAAAAATAAATGCTAACTGCTCCCCCTATTGACAAAAGGTTAATGGGGAGAACCAGTTGAAAGTTTATGTCGGCTGAATGAGCGACACCGGTTGAGCATTCCCACAGCATTTCCCTCCAGAAGCCATGAGAAAGTTGTCCGGCTGCAGGGACCGTGCAAGGGGATTTATACTAACGTTGCTATCTGTACTTACTGGTGGCACAGACGCTGTTTCATCCTTTCCTACACTGAAATTACCCTTGCCTAACGATTGCGTCTGAAGCTGGGCTTGCAGCATAGCTATCCTCGCCGTAAGGCGATCGTTCTCCTGTATATTATGAGTTCAGCGACTGTAATTAGAAGGCATCATGCTAATGTTACTACTTAGCTTCTGCTGTTGGAAGTCCTGACGAACCATGTCCAGATAAAACGTCCGGAGTGAAAAAGTTGAATGAAAAAAAGTTGAGTGAGCGGAAAAACTAAAAATATAAACGGTAATTAAGGTTGGCAACAAAACGCACAGCAGCACGTAAACAAGTCTGAATCGATGACGTCGTCCGGACGCTTATAAGAAATCCAGTTACGTCCTCCGACGAGCCATCAAACCGGCAAAACTTCAATACAAGACTGTGTACGAAGCCTACTCTGCCGGCTCTGATGCTTGTCGGATGTGGCAGGGCTTGCAAACGTTCATGGATCACAAAGGGAAACCCAGCTGCCAGCTGCCCAGTGATGCGAGCCTACCAGATGAGCTAAATGCGTTTTATGCTCGCTTCGAGGCAAGCAACGCTGAACCATGCAGTTCCTGACAACTGTGTGATCTCGCTCTCCGTATCCGATGTGAGTAAGACCTTTAAACAAGTTAACATGCACAAGGCCATGGGGCTAGATGGATTACCAGGACGCATACTCAAATCCTCAAAAAGTTCTACAGCTGCACCATTTTGAGAATCTTGACTGGCTGCACTACTTGGCAGGGCAACTGCTCGGGCATCCGACCACAAAGAGCTACAGATAGTACTGTGTACTATGTAGCTCCCTGCCATCCAGAACCTCTTTACCAGGCGGTGTTAGAGGACAAGTGACACTGAACCAAGGATCTAAAAATTTTCAAAGACTTCAGCCACCCAAATCATAGACTACTGTCTTTGCTAATGCACGGCAAGCGGTACCGATGCACCAAGTCTGGAACCAACAGGACCCTGGACAGCGTCCACCCCAAAGCCATAAGACTACTAAATAGTTAACCAAATAGCTACCCGGACTCTCTGCACTGACAATCTTTGCAATAACTTTTTTGACTCATCACATACGCTGCTGCTACTGTTAATTATTTATCCTGTTGCCTCGTCACTAGTGTGCTCACACTGGAAACAGAATGCATTTGAGTGAATGAGAGAGAAACAGATGGGCCAGGAGCGTCAATGGCATCGTGTGTCAAATTAGAAAGCAAGTCTGCTAAAATAAGCAAATAAATTACAGGGGTTGTTTGTAGAAAAGGAATTAGAGGAATTGTTATGATATTCCCTATGCTAAGTAGACTAAATATAGTTTAAATGTATTGGGCTGTAAGCTAAGGTTTATCAGTAGACTACATACTGTATATGAAAAGAATTGCATCCAACCTGTGTTGATTTTGATCATAAAAATATAGCCTAGGCAGGCTACGGCTGGATAACTCGAGGACTCCGATGACAAGAGAGAATACTATAGAAGAATTAGACTTTGTTTGTTTATAAACAACTCTGGTTTATTAGCTACAACATCCTCGTGAGCTAACAAAGCAACAACAGTTTAACACAGTCCCATAGGACATCTATGGTGAGTCAAAAGGAATTCACAACAATAACTCCCAGGGGCTTCATAGCGAACAAATACACCTGTTTAATATTGATTTTCATGACAATTACGTTAGCATACGCTACGCAGTGTATGTCAATTGATGCTGGCTACTCTCGCACGCAAATATCACACCGTTGACGGGTGTCTCGCAGTGTGATTTTGTCCCGCTCTCGAGGGCGCCGGGCTGCCCTTCATTACGCACACCTGTCACCATCATTACGCGCAGCAGCGATCATTGGACTCACCTGGACTCATTCCCTTTGTTGATTGCCCCGTCTATAACTGTCTGCTCCCCTGTTTCTTCCCTGTTTGTTTCCTGTGTCAGCATTGATGTCGTTATTTTGTCCCCTGTCCAGACGCTGTTCCTGTCCTGTTTCATGTTCGTTAGTTATTAAATGTTTTCCCTGTACCTGCTTCCTGTCTCCAGCGTCAAACCTCACAGATTTTGGCTTTAGTCTACACCTGTTGTTTACAAAACATGTGACAAATAAACATTTATTTTGATTTGATTCACACATACACACAAATTAACATTGTCATCATAATTATCATTATTATCAGTCAATCAAAATGAACTTGAAAAGAGCTTCCACAAATCAATTTCTCACAGATCAGAAACCACATAAATGTCTCCCCTGATCCCTTCCTATATCTCCCATGCCCCTCTACTTTCCCCTGCTATCTCCCTTTCCCCTCTCGCCCCCTACCCTGCCCTCACCCTGTCCTCCCCTCTTTAGCCCATGCTGCATTGGCAGATCTGTGTATGAGAATATACTGTACATAGCCATATTGGAGGAGAGCCCATCCCATCACATCCCAGGCCCTGCCTCCCCGAGTGGCATTTCTACCAAATGCCATTGTCACCCGACGGCCATTTGTTTAACCCCCAGAATAGATCACCTTTATAATGCCTTCTGCCAGCGGACACACGCATGAATCTTGTTCTGGAGGCAGCTCTGCAGAGTGGTCACTAGCTGGCAGAGCCACAAAGTCATAACGTCTGATTTTAAACCTAACCTTAACCTTAACACTAACCTTGTCACGCCCTGATCTGTTTCACCTGTCCTTGTGATTGTCTCCACCCCCCTCCATGTGTCGCTTATTTTCCTCAGTGTATTTATCCCTGTGTTTCCTGTCTCTCTGTGCCAGTTCGTTTTGTATGTTTCAATTTTGACTTTGCAGCTGGCCCATCTAGCGGAAATCGCTCAGTTTGGCCTCCAGGACAAGATTCATCCCAATGAACGTCAACCTGCCTGACGCACACACGTACAGTATACACATGCACACTCAGACATACACAGGCAGACTACGACTGTACACACACACGTAAGCCGCGTTATCAGAATGCAAATATATTGTACGCAACAAAATGCCCAGCACATAGACACCAAGTTTGCATGTATGATCGCGTGTTTGTGTGTGTGTGTGTGTGTGTGTGTGACTCACCAGTGGTCCGGGGGGCACAGCCCTGTGCAGCGCTGGCCTGTATAGATTCCATGGAGACAGCTTGTCAACACAGTACCACAAGGAGTTAGAGTTCTGGACCAGCACAGCATTCATCCACATACCACAGCTGCTGATCACTCCTAGAGGACAGGAGAAGAACACACACGTACACACACATTCAAGAATGTACAGGCATAAATGCATGAACACACACAAGCGCACACACACGTCAGTGGAGGCTGCTGAGGGGAGGACGGCTCATAATAATGGCTGGAATTGAGTAAATGGCATGGTATCACACACATCAAACACGTGGTTTCCATGTGGCTGATAGCATTACACTGACTCCATACCAGCCATTATTATGAGCTGTCCTCCCCGCAGCAGCCTCCACTGATACACACACATTGAAGCGTGCATGCGCAGGCAAACAAACGATCGCACAAATGCACGCAAGCACACACACACGCACACACACAAAAAAACACACACACACAACCGTCAGTAAATGAAATCACAAGGAATTATCCAAACATTATTACAGGCACATAATGAAACAGCATGGGGGCCAAAGTCTCTTCTTCCTCCATCAAAATGCATATGGGGCTCAAAAGATCATGTTTGTGGTAAGAACCTATTCTGCTTTAATGATAATGCGTCCGCCCAGAGAAAACCATTTCACGTCTGTGTAAAGAAATAAAGACACAAAGCAGACGCTAGTACATCTCCACACTAGGGGGATGCGTCCAAAACGGCACCCTGTTCCCTACGTAGTGCACTACTTTTTACCAGCGCCCGATGTGCACTAAATAGGGAATAGGGTGCAATCTGGGACACAACCCCAGTGAATCCGTGGCTGTGAGAGTGTTGTAATAAGCCCAGGTTGATAGGAAGCCTAATACATAACAGGATTATTCTCCTGCTTGTCTCCATGTTTCCCACACTTTAATCCCCAGTGGGATTAGCCAACAAATCCCCAGGAAAATTGGGGGAAAACTCCTCCAGACTTCTAGTAGTGTGAAACCAAGGAAATCATATAGACTACATACTGACTCCATATTGTGAGCAGCCAGGGCGAACATAATTATACGACGCATCCTTTGACAAGAATTAAAGCCATTTGATGGCGTTTTAAATGCGAGATAATCTGGTAATTGTGACGTTTTTTTTCTCAGAATAAATGGCTGTCAGATTAGCAATGCTGTCATTTTTCACGTCTAATAGGCGTGGAGGGTTTATGGAGTGAAATGCGCACACACTACATTATACACTATATGCATTATACACACATCTCATACATCCCACCCACACACACATACTTTACACATCATACACACATTATACACACACATTGAACATGATACTGTGCATTCTACAGGCTTTCATTGACTTGGCAGAAGAGTGAGGTTTGATTGTGCTTTAAAGGAAATTAAATGGTAACGAGGAAGTGTTCAGGATTTCTTTAGTCTCTTCATTGAGAGTATTTATTCCAGATCAATGTGTTATTTTATCTCCTTCATTTAAGTGGTGAGGAGATTCAGAAGGCTTTTTAAGACTGGGAAATGTCGCAGAATGTAGAATGATCTTAGACAAAGGATGCAGATATTTCTTTAGCAGAAAAAATGAAATCCTTAAAACAAATACGCTTCTTTTTCGATATCAAAATATTCACCACCAAAAGCTAACTCGATATTATTTTTTAATACATTTTTGGTTATTCAAGTAAGAGTATTGACAGCAATAAAATGGTGACATACTCAAATATACAAGCGCAAGCTAAGAGCGAGTCTCATGTTTAGCACATGTTCTCCTAAGGGCATATAGCAAACCATAATATAGCATCCCCTGACAATACATATGTAGCTACAGATGTCTTTCCTTCTATACAGTCATTTACCAACATGTCATACGTCCCCCATATTTCTCATCAAACTCAGAATAGTTTTACTTGTGATGCTTTATTCTGTACACCATTCATTGTTTGGTAAGAGCTTCTGCTCAATAACGTGTACAAGTGTTTGTACTAGTGTTAACACCTGCTAAACAAAAAAGTAATGAAGGAAATAATGTGTGTGTGTGTACGTGCTTTATATTTAAGTGCTTAATATTTAAATTTGCTGTGTGTGTGTGTGAGTGAGGATCTCTTAAGTGCTTTATATTTAAATTTGCTGTGTGTGTGTGTGTGTGTGTGTGTGTGTGTGTGTGTGTGTGTGTGTGTGTGTGTGTGTGTGTGTGAGTGAGGATCTCTTATGGCAGTGTGGTCCCAGCCTGCAGTTCACAGCTTCAGTCAAAAGAGAGCACTTGCCATCCACTTAAAGAAGCAGCTAGCGCTTATCATCACGCTCTCTCTCTCTCTCTCTCTCTCTCTCTCTCTGTGTCTCTGTCTCTCTGTCTATATCCCTCACAATACTTTTACAATCAATCATCTAAATGTGGCTGTGACGTATATAGCAATCCAAACGTATTTTGATTGCTGTGACTAGTATGTGAAATGATACCGTCAATTTCAGAAAACATCTCTCTGTATTCAAATATTTTCCAGCTTGAGGTGTGTGTACAAACACAACGTGTGTTTAGCTCCTCATGCCTTACCGTTTTCCCCATCCCCATGTGACACTTCGTTGGACCATCTAGTTTCAACTGCCATGTCAAGTAAATTAAATGACCCCCCTCTTCCCTCCTTTGACCTCACAACCCCTCCCCAACCCCTTACCGTTTGGTGTGCCTGGGGGTGTCCAGGTGATGTTGAGGGCGTGGGGGCAGAGGGGGGTGACGGAGTGGGCAGGGATGTTCTATGTGAGCCTCGCTAGGGGAACAGCCTCCACCCTACATGTCTAAATACATGGGAAACACACACATATACGATCAGGTCCATAATTATTGGCACCCTTGCTAAAGACGAGCAATAAAAGACTGTATGAAATAGATCATACCAATACTGAGCTACAGTATATTGTATGCTCACATTTCTTTAATTATATAATTTTATACGAATACAATTGCTCAGATATAGATGTACAAAAAATCTGAAAAAGATAGTGGTCAAAATGATTGGTACTCCTTTTTTCATTACCTGTCAATACATGTCAATACCTTTAAATACCTGTCAATACCTGTCAATACATGTCAATACCTTTCAATACCTGTCAATACCTTTCAATACCTGTCAATACCTTTCAATACCTTTCAATACATGTCAATACCTTTCAATACCTTTCAATACCTGTCAATACATGTCAATACCTGTCAATACCTGTCAATACCTGTCAATACCTGTCAATACCTGTCAATACATGTCAATACCTTTCAATACCTGTCAATACCTGTCAATACCTTTCAATACCTTTAAATACCTGTCAATACATGTCAATACCTTTCAATACCTTTCAATACCTGTCAATACCTTTCAATACCTGTCAATACCTTTCAATACATGTCAATACCTTTCAATACCTTTCAATACCTGTCAATACCTGTCAATACCTGTCAATACCTTTCAATACCTTTCAATACCTGTCAATACCTGTCAATACCTGTCAATACCTTTCAATACCTGTCAATACCTTTCAATACCTGTCAATACCTTTCAATACCTTTCAATACCTGTCAATACCTTTCAATACCTGTCAATACCTTTCAATACCTTTCAATACCTGTCAATACCTGTCAATACCTTTCAATACCTTTCAATACCTGTCAATACCTGTCAATACCTTTCAATACCTGTCAATACCTTTCAATACCTCAGTTTGCGATGACAATGGCACTTGGTCATTTTTCTAAAATGTTTAACCATTTCTTTATGGATTTTGATGTGTGCTTGGGGTTATTGTCTTGCTGGAGATATGATAACCTCTCACCATCACCAATAACAGGGGAGGTTAGCATTTTGGGGGGGCTATGATATTTATGCCTCCGTAACATTCTCACTCAACATTATTCACGATTCATTCATGATTATCCCTTAAAATGGTACCATCCACATTAATGTAGAAGAGTTCAGAAACATTCTATTCTTATTTACAATAAAAATGACAATAAAATATTGACCATTCATTTCTATTGGGCACAAAATAATCCGAAACACAACTAAAACAAACTGTAAATGAATCCAGTTTGTAGAGTCACAAGTTTGATGTAGTCGTTGTGTGCTAGAAATATGGGACCAAATACTACACTTTTGACTAAATTTAATACACTATAAGTGAATTTGTCCACATCTTTATGACACCTTCAAAATGGGGGACTAGATACATGAAGTGTTTTAATTTCTAAACAGTAAAATAGATATGTATGAAAATACGCTCAAATTAAAGGGGACATTCTGTACTGTCACCTCATATAAAACCTCTCAAATCCAATATGCTGGAGTATGGAGACAATTAAAAGTTTTAGCTTCACTGTCTAAATAAATACGTAGGGGATTGTGTGAGTACCATAGAGATAGATAGAGGACTCTAGTGCCTAAAAGTCAATTTTAGCATGGGCAGCACCAATAAGGACTTTCACCATTTTGAAGTAGTGAACTGAGTGGTACTTCCTATGGGTTAAGAAAGGATCACATAATTCCATACAGGTCATCAGGAGGGATCAACCAATGAATTATACTCGTGAGCAAACATTCCGTAACTGTAGGTGGCAGTAAATCGCCAACCTTGGCTTTATACCTGAAAACACACTCCAGGTGGCAGTATGAAACCTTTCAGTTTGTTTACCAACTCATAGAATTAGTACTTCAAAATAGAGATGGCCTCAATAATGGGACAGATACAATGATGTGTCCTCTAACTATCTCTTTGGCGTGTTCCCACAGCAACAATGAAGCTGTAGGTGGTTCCTGGTGTCAGGTTACAGAGGGTGTGGTCTTCAAACAGTTGAAAGCTGTTCTAAACACACACTGGCTCCTCCCCTTCTACCAACAGGTACACAGTTGAACTCTAACACCCCGTTCACCTGCTCAGGACGAGACCACCTGGAAGAATAGAGAGAGCAAAGGAGCGAGGGAGGGAGAGAGGGAAGGAGAGAGAGAGAGAGGGAGGGATAGAGAGAGGGAAAGAGAGAGAGAAGGAAAAGAGGAGAGAAGAAAAAGGGAGGGGGGAGGGAGAGAGCATCATTGTATGTATTCTCTTCATATAGCAGGACTTTGACACAGGCCTGAGTAGCTCAAGGGGAGAACAGTAAGAAGGTTTGAACCCCAGACCTCCTTTTTACTGGTCCATTTCCCCAACCACTATGCGGCTGTGTGTGTGTGTGGCAGAGACCTCCTGGCTGTTCAGAAAGTCTTTATCAGGCCAGACGAGGGGCCCTCGTCTGGCAGACGGAAACGGAACAGACACACACACACACACACACACACAAACACTGCTGGGATTGACTTTCCGTGGACTAAATATAGAACAGAGGACACAGCTATCTGATGAGGGATCCAGGAGAGAGAGAGAGAGACATCGAAGAAGAGAGAGATATAAAGAGAGAGGTGTAAAGAGAGAGACAGAGAGAGATAGAGAGAGAAATGGAGGGAGAAGATATATGGAGAGAGACGGAGAGATGGAGAGAGACACAGAAGAGAAACTTGACTTTTGATGCTCTTTGAGACATTCTCACTTAAAACCACAAGTTTTTACACCCTTCTGATAAAAAAACGAAATCCACGTTACACTACACAACACAACACCACAGCACCATTCACAAAACAAGTACCAAACTGAACACATATTTTTTTTTACACTTTTTAAGAATGTCTTTGTTATTAACAATCTTGCATGTCCCAATCACTGCAGACATTTACACTGAATGCACAAAACATCACTGCTCTTTCCATGACATTTACTGACCGGGTGAATCCAGGTGAACGCTATGATCCCTTATTGATGTCACCTGTTAAATCCACTTCAATCAGTGTAGATGAAGGGGAGGAGACAGGTTAAAGAAGGATTTTTAAGCCTTGAGACAATTGAGACATGGATTGTGTATGTTTTCCATTCAGAGGGTGAATGGGCAAGGCAAAAGCCCTTGAACGTGGTATGGTAGTAAGTGCCAGGTGCACCGGTTTGTGTGTGTCAAGAACTGCAACTGCGGGAAGCATTGGAGTTAACATGGGCCAGCATCCCTGTGGAAAGCTTTCGACACGTTGTAGAGCCCATGCCCCGACAAATTGAGACTGTTCTGAGGGCAAAAGGGGGTGCAACTCAATATTAGGAAGGTGTTCCTAATGTTTTGTACACACAGTGTAGGTGTTCTTGTTCTAATTGGCCCAAACCCCCGGAGAAAACCACTCCCTTAAGACCCTTTACAATTCTAATTGGCCTACGACTCAAGATGCCACGCCCCTTAGGCCCACCAGTTCCACCTTCAGTGCGGGCCATTTTTAAAAGTGATGCATGTACGGTGTGTTGTGTATGACTGATGAGTGTGTTACTGTACAATTAGCCTGACTAACTAATCTATCACATTCATCAGCTGATATATACAGTGTGGATATTGGCAGTAATGAATTATATCGTTTAGGGTAGTGAAACCAGATCGCAGTTTGTATACAATGTTTTCCTAATCTATTGCTGGATTTCATAATGAAAATACTTCCCCAAAAAATGCACAGAAGACATCAAATCATCCAGGATCATAATTATCACTCGAATGCAGGAAATGTAAAACGTGTAGTGTGTTTGAGGCTTAAAAAGCTTCTGAAGTTTGTAATTCCCACACTTAGAAAATACAGACGAAAAATGTATCAACCCTTACAAAAATGTAACATGAATTATAATCCAGATCATAATTCACATTATGGATTATTTCCCTGCTGTAGCAAACTGTCTCAAATTAAGATTCTACTTCTGTAGGGTTATATAAATGTAAAATGGACACTTATTGAAAACTGTATATTCATTTTAAAGAGTAAAACAGTGACATTAAGGGGAAACGTGTCTCCGTAGCCCAAATCTGATGTGTGCAAGTGTGTGTACTCTGAAGATGTGTTGCACAGGAAAGTGTGTGTGTGTGTGTTGAACAAGCGAGGGCAGAGTTGGGGGGGGGGGGGGGGGGGGGAGAGAGTGAGTGTTTCTGCTGATATTGTTTTGTGCATATCCAGCAGGCAGGCCTCTCAACCTTTCTCACAGGCAGGATGCAACAGAACAAAAGAGTATTGAACACATATGATCCCTCCACAGCACCTATTAGGATTCTGCTAACAGGGCAGTACCTCTCAGCTCACAGTCCACAATTACAGCCTCAAAGGAGAGAGACAGAGAGATATCTGTAATGTCAAATTATAGCAAAGCTTCTGTTTTTTTTTCTCTCTCTCTCTCTCTCTCTCTCTCTCTCTCTCTCTCTCTCTCTCTCTCTCTCTCTCTCTCTCTCCTTTATTTTATGTCTCTCTTGCTCTCTGTCTCTCTCAATAACTATCTTCCTTTCTTTCTGTTTCTCTCGCCAGTTTCTGTTTTCTCTCTCGCTGTACTATGTCTGCGTGTGTGTGACTGTGTCTGTGCGTGGGTGCGCTCGTGTGTGTGTGTACACTATGAAGAAAAGAGGTAAAATGACAAGGAGAATCAGCCAGGTTACACGTGATACTTCAGTGATAATGCCAGAGAAATCGATGTTTCTCCAAAAAACGGCTTCGAGGGCATTGTCACTTTTATACAACGGATTACCAACATATTCAAAGAATGATTGACATATTTTTATATATATTTTTTATTTTTATTAATTTATTCATACTATTTCATCCTTCCACAAGATATAGTCCCGGCACACATCTAGAGTTGCTACCAAAGCCGGCTGGTCGTTCATTCCATCGGTTCGGGTGCCAGAGACACGACCCAGTCATTCAGTCTTTTGTTCTGTAACTATGGACGCGTTGTTCGTTCTAAATGTTCCATTGCCATCCTGGATGGCAACGTTCTTATCCCTTGCTTGCAGGCTAGCCAACTACGGCTAACTTACAGTCACGTCAAACAGTGCAGCCAGAATAACAACAAAGTAGCTGCATTTTCATTTGTTTAAGCTGTAAGCATCTGCTTGCAGGTTGCAAGTTCGAATCCAGCGTTAGAAAGTTGTTTTTGTGATTTTTGTTTTAAGCCTACCCTAAACCTTAACCATTTGTAGTTAATGCCTAAACTTAACCTTAAACACCTCGAAATGCGATGTTTTCAACAACTTTGAAATTTGAGAAACATGGATGAACGTGTAACTGTGAGACTGTGAGAGAATACATAGAGGAGATAGAGAATACATAGAGGAGATAGAGAATACATAGAGGAGATGGAGAATACATAGAGGAGATAGAGAATACATAGAGGAGATAGAGAATACATAGAGGAGATAGAGAATACATAGAGGAGATAGAGAATACATAGAGGAGATAGAGAATACATAGAGGAGATAGAGAATACATAGAGGAGATAGAGAATACATAGAGGAGATAGAGAATACATAGAGGAGATAGAGAATACATAGAGGAGATAGAGAATACATAGAGGAGATAGAAGTACACTCTTCAGAAGAAAAAGGGTTCTTCAGCTGTCCCCATAGGAGAACCCTTTTTGGTTCCAGGTAGAACCCAATCTTCTATGTATTCTCCTTGTCCTTTACCTTGTGTGATCATCAGTAAAGTGCTGACATTTCCCTGAGAGAGAGATCAGTGCATCGCACCCTAACCTGCTGGCCTCACTCTCCCTGTAACACACTGTCTGCATACACTCTTCTGTATTCTGACTTATCCATTCACCCTCTCCTTCCTCTCGCCTGTGTGTGTGTGTGTGTGTGTGTGTGTGTGTGTGTGTGTGTGTGTGTGTGTGTGTGTGTGTGTGTGTGTGTGTGTGTGTGTGTGTGTGTGTGTGTGTGTGTGTGTGGCACGGTGCCCTCCTGCGGTGGGTCTTAAGTGATGGTGGTCAGGGGCTCTAATGGCTTTCATACAGATTGAGAGAGAAAGGGCCGGGGCAGACGTGTACACACACACACACACACACACACACACACACACACACACACACACACACACACACACACACACACACACACACACACACACACACACACACACACACACACACACACACACACACACACACACACACACACACAAACTTATAGAGACACATACATATACAGTTCCCCTCTCTCTCCCTGTGTAGGTGAGAGGTCAAGTGCAGGAGAATATTCCGCATGCTAAACAGGACTGCAGAAGGTCACCGTCTGCCTTTTCATTCAGTCAGCCGACTCCCCCCACCCGCCACCCCAGCAGACGCACGCGTGCGCACACACACACAGAGACACACTCTCCCACACAAACACACAACCTACCTCTTTCATTCTCTCGGCATCCCTCCCTGTTTTCTTACTTTTATTGTTCTCTCCATATCTCTCTCCTATCATTTTCATCCCTTTCTCCATACTCTCTCTTCCCCTCTCTTTTCCCTTTACCCTCCCCTCTCTCCCCCTATCTTTTCCCTTTACCCTCCCCTCTCTTTTCCCTTTACCTCCCCTCTCTCCCCCTCTCTTTTCCCTTTACCTTCCCCTCTCTCCCCCTCTCTTTTCCCTTTACCCTCCTCTCTCCCCCTCTCTTTTCCCTTTACCCTCCCCTCTCTCCCCCTTTCTTTTCCCTTTACCCTCCCCTCTCTCCCCCTCTCTTTTCCATTTACCCTCTCCTCTCTCCCCCTCTCTTTTCCCTTTACCCTCCCCTCTCTCCCCCTCTCTTTTCCCTTTACCCTTCCCTCTCTCTTCTCTATACCCTCCCCATCTCTCCATTTCTCCCTCCCTCTATCTCCCCACCTCTTGTTGGAGGACAGTCAATGCCACACAGTCTAAACCCATCTATCTACCTATAAGCCCACAGTCTTTTTAAAGATGTCATATTCAATGACATGGGGAGTTGTTTATGCCTATATTACCCTGCTCAGTACACACACACACACACACACACACACACACACACACACACACACACACACACACACACACACACACACACACACACACACACACACACACACACACACACACACACACACACAATACCCTAGTCCAGCTGTACATGGCCCATGCTGTACCTTAGTTGTTTTTATGGAGCAGAAACTCTGGTTAGAGCCAGTTTGCACTGTTCTGTGAAGGGAGTAGTACACAGCGTTGTACGAGATCTTCAGTTTCTTGGCAATTTCTCACATGGAATAGCCTTCATTTCTCAGACCAAGAATAGACTGATGAGTTTCAGAAGATAGGTCTTTGTTTCTGGCTATTTTGAGCCTGTAATCGAACCCACAAATGCTGATGCTCCAGATACTCAACTACTCTAAAGAAGGACAGTTTTATTGCTTTTTTTAATCAGACAACAGTTTTCAGCTGTGCTAACATAATTGCAAAAGTGTTTTCTAATGAACAATTAGCCTTTTAAAATGATAAACTTGGATTAGCTAACACAGCGTGCCATTGGAACACAGGAGTGATGGTTGCTGATAATGGGCCTCTGTACGCCTATGTAGATATTCTATTAAAAAAATCAGCTGTTTCAAGCTACAAGTCATTTACAACATTAACATTGTCTACACTGTATTTCTGATCAATTTTATTTTATTTGAATGGACAAAAATTGACACATGTTACGTACTCTAATGTTTGTATTAGCCTGTTTGCACGTGTTACGTACTCTAAGTGTTTGTATTAGCCTGTTTGACACGTGTTACGTATTCTAAGTGTTTGTATTAGCCTGTTTGACACGTGTTACGTATTCTAAGTGTTTGTATTAGCCTGTTTGACACGTGTTACGTATTCTAAGTGTTTGTATTAGCCTGTTTGACACGTGTTACGTATTCTAAGTGATTGTATTAGCCTGTTTGACACGTGTTACGTACTCTAAGTGTTTGTATTAGCCTGTTTGACACGTGTTACGTATTCTAAGTGTTTGTATTAGCCTGTTTGACACGTGTTACGTACTCTAAGTGTTTGTATTAGCCTGTTTGACACGTGTTACGTATTCTAAGTGTTTTCTCTAAGCTATTCTGTACGTAATGTTAAGTAAGTTCACAATTTCTTCAGCTTGTGTGAGCAAGAATGAGGAAAGTCAAAGTGGCTTGTCCCTTCGCGCGCTATAGGAAAAATCAATGTGACCTAAAAATAGAATACGATGGTTTTCGTAATTGCTCAACAAATCATAGCCTAATGGTATGCAGGAACTGAGCTTCAAGTAGGCCTACAGATGTTCTACAGCTAAATAATTAAAATAACTAAACCTGAAGTAGCAAGTTAAGAGACGTTGCCATGGACCTTTAGGTTATTGGTTAGGCTACATTAAAATGCGTGAGCTTTTCGATAAGAGTAGCCTATAGGCCTAATAGATATGAATATATGAATGAAGCGGCTCAGATGTAGCCTAATGGCTTAATACTAGGTAGGTCTATCGATTGCACATTTATAAAAGGGATATCAATATTTAGCCTAATAATCTAGCTATTATATAATTTGGTTATTGCGGTGTTCATCATAACTTGTTTTAGACTATCTTTGTTTTTCTTGTTTATAACATTGCATTTTAGGCTATTTATATTCAAATATGGCGTTTTTCGGTGGTCACAGAGATACAGGTAAACGATTTCATTCTGTGTTTAGCTGAGATATTCTGTGTGTAAAGTGACACGGGAGGGCAAACAGTGATCTAGAGATACACTTACTGTAGCGATTTCAAGTGCAATGTAAATAAAGACGGTTTTTGGAAACGGCTCGGAAATTTAGAGGCTCTTACGAAAGTTTGAACAATGAACTTAGCCTTAAGATGCTTTTGGGAAACCAGGCCCAGATGTGTTATGGTCGTGTGAATAGCGAAGGAAATTATCAGGAATCAAGCTAAGACCCAAGTGCAGACCGTGTGAAGTAACAATGTTTATTGTAACACCAGGTGCAGGCAATGACAGGTCAAGGCAGGCAGGCTCAGGGTCAGGGACAGGCAGAGTTCAGTAATCCAGAGATGGAGCAAGGGTACCCGACGGCAGGCAGGGTCAGGGACAGGGACAGGCAGAGTTCAGTAATCCAGAGATGGAGCAAGGGTACCCGACGGCAGGCAGGGACAGGGACAGGCAGAGTTCAGTAATCCAGAGGTGGAGCAAAGATACCGGACGGCAGACAGGCTCAGGGTCAGGGTAGGCAGAGTTCAGTAATCCAGAGGTTGGACAAAGGTACCGGACGGCAGGCAGGCTCAGGGTCCGGGACGGGCAGAGTGGTCAGGCGGGCGGGTACAAGGTCAGGACAGGCAAGGGTCAAAAACCAGGAGGACGAGAAAAAGAGAGGCAGGGAAAAAAGACAGGAGCTGACAGGACGAACGCTGGTATGCTTGACGAACAAGACGAACTGGCAAAAGACAAACAGAAAACACAGGTATAAATACACAGGGGATAATGGGGAAGATGGACAACACCTGGAAGGGGGTGGAGACAAGCACAAAGACAGGTGAAACAGATCAGGGCGTGACAGAAATGGCATCTTCCGTGGATCTATTAATTTTTTTATTGAAAACTAAAACATACAATCTACCTGCAGTGAAGCCGCTCAAAATGTACATTACATTCCGTCATCTAGCAGACTCCCATCCAGAGCGACCCACAGGAGCAACCAGGGTCAAGCGCCCCGCCCAATGGCACATCGACAGATCTCCCACTAAGTCAAATTGGGGACCCGAACCAGCGACCTATCCATGGATCTATTAAAGTGGTAGTCAACTTGGAGTGGGTACAGCGTGCCTGGCATGCTGGCCTTGATGTGGGCCATTACCAGCCTCTCCAAGCAAGTCATGATGACCGGGGTGAGTGCGACGGTCCAATAGTCATTTGGGCATGCCACCTTGTTTTTCTTGGGCACTAGGACGATGGGGGACTCCTTGAAGCAGATGGAGACTACAGCCTGGGAAAGGGACAGGTTGAAGATGTCCATGAAGACACCCGCCAGCTTCCTGGATGGCTCAGCATTGTCTGCCTCAAAGCACTGAATGTGTTAAGCTCGTTATGGATTCGCGGAGCTCATACTTCTTTGCCTTGTACGCGTCGCGCGCCACCGAGTCATCGGGATTCATTTTGCTGACATTGAATGCTGCAGTACAGATATCAGCATGGTACGGACACCTCCTTTCATCCAGGGTTTCTGGTTGGGTT